>NC_142339.1:57023641-57175005 GCF_054954075.1 Amborella trichopoda
TTTGTTGAAATAGATGGAATGCACATCATTTGGCTTGTTATTTCTTTTGACATTTGATTATTTTGAAAATATCAGTTCATGGTCAGTTTGTCAAATCTTACAATGGGTAATGTCAAATCTTGGGGACACTAGTACATTCCTTCTCTGTTTTAAGTACTTGGGATGCTTATAGATTCTTAACTGAATGTACTAGTTATAGAAATGAGTAATGAAGTTTACTCTAGCCTTTATGTCTTTAACTGATCTCCTTTTCAATCTGTTTATCAAATTATGTATATGAACCTGTTCAGCAACTGAAATCTCTCAAACTTATTGTTTCCTGCTTGAGTATGAATGATGTCTTTTTTGCCTTTCTATATTGTTGTAGACAGCTAAAATATTTTTTTATTAGTACAGCTAGAACATTATTACCTGTGGAAATATTCCATATACATAAAGTATGCCATACAATAGTTCTGATAATGGCCAATCGCTTGTAATGATGGTTCATGTCCACCATCCATCTTGAGAATGGATGGTGGATGCCCCTCTTTGTTGTGGTAGAATATTTGTTTTCACTGGGCTTACTTACCTGATAATTGTTTCAGCTCCGAGTATATTTAAGAACCACTCTTCTTGAGCAAATGGTGCAAGCAGCAAGCTCATCTGCTGGATTGCGAACGATCAAGCGGGTTGATCAAACTCTTCAAGAGCTTGGAGTATGCTACTACATTCTGCATATCCATAACCAAATATTTTCATTGTTTTACGGTTCTCGCATAGCTTTTGATATCTTTGATGCAAAATGATTGGAAAACAAATATAGCTTCCCATAATACAGGCACATCTTGGCTATCTATTCCATAGATGGTCTAATCAAGCAGATTGGGTCCCTCCCTTTGCTTTAATGAGGGCTCTCTGCATGTATTGCATGATTGCATTGCTCTACAGAATGAACGGTCTATGGAATGGCTTACGTGAAGTTACATAAGCCTGGCCTTCATATTAATTCCCCATCTTTGATTTTATCAAATTAGCATAGTGAAAAGAAGATCTTGTCAAATTAGGCAAACATATTGGTAGTCTACATGATTTGCCTAATTCACCTGTAAAATCTAATAGCAGATTTTAGATGTGTAAATTCTGGTGTGAATTATCTTCAATGTGCCACTTACTCTTGACTGGTGTTTACTTTCTTTCCATTTGCAGGTTTTGAAACCTAAAGTCCCAACAAAAGCAGTGTGTGCAGAGCATATAGAACTTCGAAAAGAAATTCTAACACTACTAAACCTTCAGAAGCAGGTTTGACTTCTTTGGAGATTTTTTAGACAAAAGTTTGAAGGATGCCTAGTTTGTTTGTTGCTCTATAGGATACTTGCTTTATGACAGGTGCAATATAAGGAGGCAGAAGTATCAACTTTTCGTGACAACCCATATTCTGATACAATTCCCACGCCAAGTCCTCCTAAGGTACTCAAAACTATAGGCCTCATTTCTTCTCTCTTTAAAATTATAAGCAATTAGATCCAGCATTCAGATTCTAATTATCTAAAGATGTGTTCATGTCAAGAACTGCTTCCTAATCTGGTTTTACTTGTGAATTGGATACATGGGTTAGATTTCTTGTGAAAAGCAAATTAGACCCTCTATTTGATTTATTAGACGAATTATTTGACAGTGATGAAATCTCCTTTTTCAAGTCTTTTGTCCTTTTCTGAGGACAATTATATTTTTGACTGATATGCTTAAAACATTGTATTAACAGCGTTCCCATCGTGGAGGAGATCAAGATCGGCTATTTATACGGGATTCTGATGGCTTCAGTGGTAAAATGTCTTTTATATCCTATTCATGTGCACAAAATATTGAACCAGTCTGCAGTTAGTTGTAATCTATCTTTCGCATTAAGTTTATTGAATATTTATTTTGGTCTCTATTATGTCACAGGTGAAAGAGTTGGCAAGCGAGAGCATAAGCGCAAGGTGCTTGTCTACATTCTTCATTTCATTGATGTTGTGTACCTTGACTTTTCCTCTCTCTCTCTCTCTCTCTCTCTCTCTCTCTCTGTTATATGATCATTTGTTTATACTGTCTGTTCTTACTAAAAGGCTCCTGGAAGATATCCCGAAGCTCCTCCATCACCCCCTCATTCTAAGAGGGCCAGAAAGATGAAGGCCTCTGATGGGTAGAACATGAGGTACAACTTTTTCCTTCCCCTAATTAGTTGTGGATTAAGACAAAAAAAGAGTGTTTGCTTCATTCAGTAGTATCTGATTTTCTGTAAGTTTATTATTCTGAACGTAATGTTCTCTCCTTTTTCTTGGTTACACGTGACATATGGGTCGGCTCGACTTAAACAAAAGTGGGCATTTGGTAATGAATATGTACTTTTGGAATGTATATACTCATTACAAATTTTCATTATCTATCTCGGAACCAACAAGTTCACCTAATAAATGTTCTTGCTCCTTAAAATTTGAGCATGCCATAATAAATAGCCAGATCACATCTGACAAATACTACATCATTTTGGGGCTCTTGAAGTTGGATAAATCAGTCATCATATGTTTGCGAGCTCGTGAGATCAACTTTATGACAATTTGCTTTTCTTTTTCTGATTGGCAACTTTATTAAAGCTTTTAGCATCACGTCAAATGACTTGGTGCTGTTGCATTAAATTAATCGTTTCTGACCTCACAAACATCATAATATTTTAAAAGTAAGCCAATATTAATAAAAAACATGCCTTTCAGGGCCGGCTAAAGAAGGTGCAGCAAGATGAGCAATTTTCAACGACTTTGCCTCATCTAATGAAGGTTATGCATCATGGGGGCTGCTCGAATGAAATAACTGTTATTGACCCATCTCTATGTGCTGCCAGAGATGATGCGATGCCGAATCTGTATGGGAGGAATTGCTATTCAGTTTGTATTGTTGCTTTTTGGTGCCCTTTATAGTCCTTTGAGGACTATGCATATCTGAATATGCAGAGTTGTGATTCCTTCATCTGAATGATGAATCAAATGTGTAAATGATGCTGTTTATATGGAAAAGCCCCAAGATTTTGATGTTCTGAAAACCTAGATCACAAGGTGTACATGAAAAAAATAATTAAAAAAAAGGTAGATCATGAAAATGATTGGCATATCTTTGTTGCCTTCAGATGGGAGTTCTTTTTTTTCCAAGTAGTAACTTGGAAATTTTTTCTATAAAACCCTTGTAAATTTTACATCTTCACAATTAATGTTCATAGGAATAAACAAAATTTTGAAGCCTGTCGACCACTAAAGTTTAGCGGCAGCGTCCATCATAGCCAAATAGTGAGCTTCCATGTTGCGGTATCTGTAGCTTTAATTGGACGGGGTGACTTCGATTAGTGCAATCCTGCCCCGAAAAGATAAGTAACTAAGCATGCATGGGTCTGATTTATTTTGCAATCTCACTGTCGCAAGATACTAGATCAATTTTGGCGGTCGACCTCCGATCAATGGGAGAACTGGGTATTACACCCACAGCCTACTACTTGATCCATCCATTCCAATTCCTAAAGTCCCAAATCCTGTTCCTTAAACTTTGTTCCGTTGGGGCATTTCTAAAGGAAAGAGTTTATATAAGATTGCAACCTTAAATTGTAGAATGAAAGATGCACCTAAAAATTTTATGGGAAAGAGATATTTTAATGTTGAAAAACCATCTAATTGATCATTTCAATATATATATAAAGATTTTGAGTGCCATAAATAATGCATCTTGCAACACATTATCTAGACCATTCATTTTTAAGATTTTCATATGTTTATGTATGGATCTATTTGATTTTAACTATTTTTGGAGTTTAAAATTTTATAATTAGATATGAAAGTAGTTTTTCAAATAATCCTAAAAACTTTTTATACCAAAATTATATATTACAATAAAATTTGGAGGTGCGCCTTAATTGGATTGTTTAAGGCTGCAACCTTATGGAAACTATACCCGTTTGTAAACGAAGAAAAGCTATATTAAAAATAAAAAAAGAAGTCTTAACAAGGGACACTATTGAACATTCAATCGGAGTATTGGTGTCACTCATATCCAGTCAGAAGACCTTCAAACACGTGTCTAAAATATATTGATGTGGGCTCACTCACTGCCAAAGTGCCGGACGCTATGCAATCACTGCTGAACCCCTAACAATCTAGAGATAAAGTATCGGACTGCCCCTATTTTTTGCCGGCATACTTTTTAGAAGTCCAAAATACCGGACTGCTTTTATTTTGTGCCGAACCGCATGTTTTTCAAAAGCCCAAAATGTTAGACAGTTCCCAAATTGCATGCTTTCCAGAAGCCTAAAGTGTTGGACTGCCCCTATTTTGTGCCGGACCCACGCTTTTCATAACCCAAAGTGCTAGACCACCTCTATTTTATACCGGACCGCATGCTTTTTAGAAGCCAAAGTGCCGCACTGCCCCTATTTTGTATCGGATCTACGCTCTCCAAAAGCCCAAAATGCCAAACTGCCCATATTTTGTGCCTGATCCAAGCATTCAACAGCTCAAAGTACCGGATTGCCTTTATTTTGTACCAGGCCGCGTGCTTTCCTCTTCAATGTTTGACTGTACGGATATAAACATTTTCATAAAAACAAAAAAACGAATTTTTTTGCTAAAAAAATTAAATTGTAGTAAAAATTACTAAAAAAAAAAAAAAAACTGAGTTGAGGTAAGTAGTCCAGAATAAAGTCAATTTTGATAGGATTTTGTAATTTTCCTTAAAATAAAGTCAATTTTGAAATGCCCATTCTTCATAAAATATGTTTTATTTTCAATATGGAAAAAATTGAAACCCATTTTCATTTTTTAAACAAGGACAATTGTCCCTGTTTACGTGAGTCAATTTTGAAACACCCAATTTACATACATTTTTTTTTCAAAATAAAAATAATTTAGAATAGAAAACAAATATATTTTATGTTGAATTAATAATCAACGTAATACTTTTTCACCTTTTTCCATGTTATTACGCAACCTTCTATTGGACTAAATTTTTTTTTCCATGAATAAAATTCAAATTTATTTTAATTTATCAATTTAATTTAATACTGTTTTTTGTGATGCTTTTCTATGATATAAGAAATATAGTTATATTAAAATGCAGATATGAATTGCACATATTTTTAAATATATGAATATATATACACCCATATATAATATAGAGGTGTCGTGTCTAGGTGACATCTTTTAAGGTTCATGTTTCTAACACGTCCATTACAAATAGATACACATATGTCCGTTTCTCCGTAACATAGCATTTTGCAACTTTCAGTTGAATTTAATGTTTCTCTCTCTCTAACAGGAGAGAATAAAACCACTCTCTGACCTGGAAAGCCGATAATCTCTCTCTGTCTCTGTTCCAACGAATCCCTTGTGAAAAATTCGAAACCATCTAGAAACTATTATAACATACATTCTACACAACAAAATTGAACTCAAATGTACAAAACGAAAAGCCTGCAAGAGAATTCAAACAAATGCCTCAACTTGGCATAAGCATTATATAGCTTCTTTAATTTTTCATTTCTTGAGTGAGTGGAGTTGTAAGTCAACTATTTTTGAAATTTGGATACCATAATCTAGGCTTCAAGTCTACTAAAGTCTCTCTCTCTCTCTCCAAAGAGGCAGCACCTCGGTTGATCGGTCTGTGGCATGCTCTGAACTTCAATGGTCTACTGGTTTCCTATTTGCTTCTGTGAAGAATGAATCTCATTCTCGCAAATAATATGTTTCTGCAGTTTTGAACGTCGCTCATTGTATGATGCTGGAGCAAATGATGCAATCAAATTAGAACAAAATAATTTTGCTGGAAAAAAAAAAAAACATACTTGTGTTTCCATACATGTCCAAGAATGTGAAACAGAAGTAAAAGACAGATTCATTCAAATTATTAGGAATCATAGATAGCAATCATCGTAATTTATTCTCAAAGTGTGCATTAAGAAACAATTCCTCACAATCAATAATATGTGGTATCAATATTCAGATGTTCCAGGTACAATAAGGTCACACAATTACATAGAAAGTTTATAATAATTTCAAACCTTAATCTCTTGCAACTTAAAACCCTTGCTAAAAACTGTTTAACAGTGCCTGAATCCCTGAAAAGTTCACTGCAGCAATCCTAATGTAAGAGCAAAGACCAATTCTAGAGATGAAATGCAGGATACTGAAGCCGTATTCCTACGATCGGGTGTTTCTCAATATATATCTTGCCAAGCACTATACTTCCTGCAAAAGTCATCTTAACATGCAGGAGTGCTTAATTAAGATCAGTGCAGTTCAACCACAACATCTGTCCCTAGCACTTGATAAGTAGTAGTTTCGACTACAAAGATAACACTATCTGAAGGCCATGATAGCCATGATGACATGCTTGAAATAAGTGTAATTTGCTTCAACCCATCGATTTCAAGTACAAAGACATTCTCATATTTAATTCCCAGAGTTGCTAACATGTGTGCTTTTAAAATGCATGCACCAGGGGATAGTTAGGCTATTGAATTAGATGATTCTACAAAGTTTATCTGTTGCTAAATTCTTGGAAGAAAACACCCATACTGATGGCGAGAATAAATTTCAGGATTTTTAAATGCAAACTAGAAGTTTTGTGAGTTTTTCAAATTCAAGCTGGCTTGGTCATAGTCCTAGAGTGAGGTTCCATATAATGAGAGTACGGTCACGTTCTCACTTCTGAGGACCACCTTGATAATTGGTTTATCATTTGCCCTGAATAACGAAAGTAGAATGAGGTTCCTCACACAAAAAATTTTGTCTGTTGTAGAAGGAAATATTGTCAGGATTTTGAACAAGCCCTTAATATAACATAGAATCATGCTTTTATATGCCATACACTCAAGTAGGAAATCAGCATTAATCAACAAATGCCGCGTACCTTCTCAATCCAATTTTTTCAATAGAAGGAAATACTGTCAGGATTTTGAGCAAGCACTTAATATAACATAAAATAATGTTCTTATATGCTATACACTTGAGTAGGAAATCAGTATTAATGAACAAATGACGCTTACCTTCTCAATCCAATTTTTTTCCTTGAATTAAAACTAACTCTTGCAAAAATTTGGCAAATACTGAATTTCTATTAAAATAATTTGAAACAAAGAAACAATGAAACAAATAACACAGAATTTGAGTATATCATCATAAAGAGAGCAAGTGTTTATGTGGCATGGGCTTGTCAACTTCTATTCAGAGTGAAGCAGCAAAGAAATGAATATATGTAAAGAAAAAAAAAAAAAAAGAAGGATTGGAAATAAACTTGTCAACTTCTAATTCATTTGAGGCACCCACGTTCTGTTGGACGGGAATTGAGAGGAACATGACCCCTTTTAGTTTTCCATTGAAATATTGGACCATCTGCAAGTGAAAAGTTGTTAAAAATGAACTTCATTCATCGAAACAAACAAAATCTTCCTGCTGCATAATGACATTGACCTTGCACAGGCACACAGCTCAGCGCTTCCTGAAAGATAACTGCTTGCAGCATATGACGTCGGGCTTCACTCTTCAAGTGCTCATGTAAAGCTTGGCTGGCATCTGAAGGCAACATATCTAACTCAGCTTATATAATAGGGCAAGTAAACTTTCACCAAAGATTCAGCAACTTTTCTTGTTATCGGCTGTAAATGTACTACCTAATAAATATAGGGGAAATTTTATATATGTCCCTTTCCATATATATTTTATATATGTCTCCTCTCTAAACCATTTGATCTAGGCAGATGGTTGAGATTGTTTTTTTCTTAAATGTCACAAAATAAGTTAAAAACTAGGGAGACTGGCTAAGCCGGTACCCATCTAAATCAAATCCCGATAAAAACTCCACCCCAAAACCCACACGTCTACCTCTCTCTCTGGTTTTCTTGGTTCTAGTTTCTCTCTAGCCGAATCACTCCTCCCTCTGTCCCTCAAAGCTCTTAAAAGAAACCAAAAAATCTAATACCTCTTTCTCTCAATATCCACCACTTTTTTTGAGAGTTAAAGATACAAGTAAGAGTGAGAGGGAGCAAGGAAGAGGCTTTGGGCTTTGAGCAGGAAAGTGATTTTCTCCTGCAAATGAAAGTGGGAACAGAACGCATCTTTGTCCGTGGCACTCAGAATCAGTTTATTCGTGGCACTCACAGACTCACGGTAGTGTTCGGAGAGAGTGAACGAAGGGAATCTGAGAAGTAATTGCAGTAGAGGTATGGAACTTAAGAGAGAGTGAACGTTTTCTTGCATCGCTTGCAGACCCTCTCCTGGTTTAGGGACCCTCTCTCTCCACCTTTCAGGCCATCCATGGCCTCTCTCTCTCTCTCTCTCTCTCTCTCTCTCTCACTCACTCAAAGGCAAACAGCAAAGGGATTCTGAGAACGAATTGGGCAAGAGACATGGAACTTTAGAGAGGGAAGCAATGGTTGATTTTAGAGAGAAAAACCATAGCAGGATTGGTGGTTTAGGTTCCCATTAAGATGGGTTATTGGGTAAGAGAGAGATTGAGAGATGATTTTTTAGAGGGACACAATGGAGCAAAACAAATAGTGGCCTTTTGGGGGAACATGGATGGCAGGGCACAAACGATTTTGATTTTCGATGAGATGGGTCACCGGTCGAGAGACTGGTAGCCTGCTTCTTTGTACCTTCTGTGATATTTGTTGGGAACTGCTCCCAGCAGTCCATTTAAATCGGATGGTTGTGAGATGGAGGATATAGATGAAAGATATAAGGGTGGCAGCATATGATATTTTCCCCATAAATATTATATATGATTTAATAACATATCACTGATCATAGGTTGTTACATACGATGAGCTTTAGACAAACAAGGAACTTGGAGTGAGATGAATTTGGGTTCAAGAACCAATACAACAGGGCTACCGACAAAAAAATAAATACCAAATGCAATATGACATCATCATTTAGCACCAATCCATGGAATAAAATCAAGAAAATACAAACTTAATGGTAGAATGGTAAGCCCAAACATGCCAAAGTAAAATGGAAACTACTCTTAAATGTACATTATGTATTGCATTCTGCAAATGAACTTGATTATTTGTAATAATGATATAAAAATGGAATGTCATGCCCTCCTCGATTATCTGTAATAATGACATAAAAATGCAATGTTATGCCCTCGTAGATTCATTCATGTCATTTTTTTTGTTCTTTGGATAGAGGACCTTCCATGCTGTTGAGCACCGATTCAAAAAAGGAAAAGTATATTATGAAACCATTTACTTTTGGTACAAGGTCACAACAATTATTGAACATTAGATGTGAAATCGGGTAGTTGGGGGTGTGATATTGACTATGTACAAACTCCAAAATAAAATTTCTTCAATATTGTGACACATTTCAAACTGTTAGATTTCACATGTATAGCCAAGAGTGATTATGACCTCCTTGTATCTAAAGGAAATGGTCTCATATTATATACTCCCTTAAAAAAAAATGGTTCAATAATTAAGCATAAGGAGCTCCTCATTCATCACTAAAATACCTGATGAACACATAAAATCAACAGCTTCAAATTCACACGACCGAAGAACCAATGGAAGTTCTGGAGCCATTGTGTATTGTGGTTTTCGAGTAGTCTTGGTTGTGTCAAGTAATGCATCTATGACCTACACCACAGCAGAAGAAGCATTAGAATGACATTCATCTTCTTGTTTTTGTGTGCAGTAGCAAAGACATTAAGATGCTTTACAAGCATCTAGTATTCAAAAGAAAGAACAGAGTATCCAAGAGGTCTTTCCTCATTACGATCCCTAATCCACTTAAAAACTGAATTTAGAAACAACAGTGGGACCCAATGGAGTAACCTCTCAAAACCAATTGTTGCATACGCACATCAGGGGACTCGAGGCCTTGGCCAACCATAAATAGCACTGCAACCACGCAACGAACCTGGTGCCATAGAAAAGCACTACCTTTGATTCTCATTGCTAGCAATTCATTACCAGCAACCCTGCAGAGCAAATCAATGAAATACAAATTAAATGAACGGGAAGAGCTTCTAAATGGCGATCACTAAAACCCTACAACATAATTACATAAAAGGTACTTGTCACTCACCTGAAGTTTTTGAAAGAAAAACATTGGTAACCACAACTAACAAATGTGTAACTTGACATGGACAGATTGGCAAGAAACAAAGATTACAATAGTGGAGAAAGATATTTGTTAATTCTGTGCCTTAATGGGCTCAAGCAAATTTAACCAATCAATTAGATACTGAGACCCACGAACATTGAACATCTGAACTTACGATAAATTAATGATCACCAGATATTATTGGTAAAGAGAAAGAGAACCTAAGCAGCCCATTGAGGAGAATTAAATGCAAATGCCCATTCACAAAAGCAAGAGATCACCGTGCCATAGTTGGATATAAGATCAAGACCTTTCAGGGTTGGGTTCAAGGTGCCTTTTGTCATATTCGAGTTGGGATTCAGTAAGTATAGGCAAACTAGATTATTCTGGAGACTATTCAATTTCTATTTCCAAGGAACGATGACTGCACTTTGTTGCCTTTAGCTAGGAAGCGAAGATAATTCTGAACAAGGTATCAAGAAAAAAAAAACCATCCTGGATACTGACATCCCAACCTTTGACTGCAAGGAACAATTTCGAACTCTGTAATCTGTCGCCGATAGTTGTGAACATTTAATGCGTCCATCTTACAAAAATTCCTGAAGTCATGTTCCCCAATAAATTTATTGCAAGCCTTCCCCATCGCCTGATGCATAAAGAGACGTTAAAAACGTAATTACTAAAGTATCCTTTGGCTACCAATTGCATAACATCCACTCAAAATCCATGCTTTGAAAAGAAGGATATGCAAGAGATCTAATAAGCATACACTTATATCTAAAGAGTTGCTCCAGAACAGGTACATGTATTCCCTGCTCAGACAGCTGAACCTGAAACATAAAAAAAACATGGCGTCATCCTTCTGTCTCAGAAATTCATCAGCAATTTACAGCATAGAAATCAGACATATTCTACATCAAGTTGTCAACAGCACACATGGCCGCTCATAAATGCAGGATGCCATTAAACCAGTGCATTTCTTTGAACGTGATAGGTCTCTTATATTTTCTAAATATTCTATTGGACAGATGAAAGGCAGATTTACAACAGACTGCAAGGCACAAATGTGCTGCATTTCCAGGTTGCCCATTGGTGAAGTTCCACACCCCCTTTCACCTCCCCACAACCCCCAACCCCCCCCACCCCCCCTCCCCCCCCCCCTTCAGGCCTTTTTCTCCCCTTGCTCAATTAATACAACAAAATAATCATGTAAAAACGAAAAAATACAAATGATGATTCTTTTCAACATCAAAGTTATTACTTATACAAGCCTACTAGAGCTCAAACCATCAGTGGAGGAATGAAAGCAAAATTTGCAAAACCTTGCACTGAAATTACTAGGAATGGGACACCAGCCTAAAACACGAATATCATCAGGAAGCACCTTGTTCAGCACCTTCACATAATCTATTTCCTTCTCATCTGGATCACAAAGCAATTAAGTTAGTGGACAACTTAGGCAGTAACAAGAAAACATAATGATTTACCAGCAGAAAATGTTATCAAAGTCTACCTTGACCCTACTCTGTCATTGGTTTAGTTTTGTCATATTGAAAATGAATTTGTTTCATAACCAAAATGGAGATACAATCTGAGAGTTCAATCAAAACTTTATGAATGAAAAAGGAGGGTAAACTAACAAACCATAGGCTTCCTCCAAATTCATCTTCTCTGATTTTAACCACCCCTCAATCTCTTTGAGATTCGACCGCAAAAATAGAGCAACCACCTGCATATGCAAATGAAGTTGTAGAAATCATAAAAATAAAAAAAAACTTTGAATAATTTAGCTAAATGACCTCTATGACCCAGACTACTGGTTGAGTAAATTGATAGCTCAATCTCAAGCCAAAGATAGAGCAAGTCAAAGCATGAGGGCACTTTTATTACGAAAGAATTATCAACCTTAAAAGGACTTTCAAGAATGTCTTTTCCTAGAATGTGATGGACGATGGAGCATAATTATCTTCTTAGTTACCCACCTGTCCAACAGAAGAAACCCCTTTGTCTGTTCTGCCACACCTTGAATAATTTGATTCCTTCCTATCACCAACTAAGAGCTTTGTCTTCTCAAGCGCCTTAAAAAGTTCAGACTGAAATTTAAAAAAAAAAACTATTAAAACCATCAACAGCAGCATTTTGAAACTTACAACTCCTGCATATGAATCTGCTATCTAAGTGGAAAATTTCTTGTGATTGTTAACTTTAAAGCTTCAAATACAACCAAGCAATGTTAGTGTCTGATTTAACATATCTAAAGAACTAAAAGTCAGGTGTACGTGCCATTAATCAACTAAGATACTTGAATCCCATGAAATAAATCCCATAAACCAATTCTTGTGGTGTAAACAAACATAATAATGACAAATAAGCTTCTTAGAACCAAAATACAAAGAAGAAGGATCAAATATTGGAGATAAGGTATTATTTTACTGAAGTCTAATAACATGCACATCCAATTGTTGGCATATGGCGATCAATTCCACAAGTGAAAACACTCGGAGTTGTGGACAGGAAAGTATAACATGAACACTTCAATCAATGGTTTAAGAGAACCAAAAATTTAACATAATTCAGCCCCATGCCTCTAATTCATCTCCTTTTGAAATCTACAGCATAATAAAATAGAGAATATAACATGTAAACATATAATCTGTGTTTGCATGCATATGTACACTAACATGTACAGAGAAGCATACATGACAAAGACATACGCATAGGCCGATGATATATGCATGTATTCAGTAAAAATCCAAGAATATAAGAACCAGTAGAATCACGCAAGCTCTGCAACATGTCTTGTTACATGTTCTTAGTTAACTCGATGACGCAGAAAAAAAAGATTTGTATTCTTCAAGTTTTTACTCTCACATATTAGGCTTGTTCAAACCCCCCCTGCCCAAAAAAAAAAAAAGGTCCTGTTTGGACATCTTAATAGCCATATCAGAGCCTCAACTTTACCTGCCTTTAAAGGCAGTCATTCAAATGGCCACTCTTAAATGGTCAAAATGACCGGTAACAATCTCCAAGTTTTTTATTGATAGCGGCACATTTTTATTGGTAGCTCCCTTGAATAATGGCGTATCAAGCTAGCCAGTCACACATCCTCAAGCAACTATAAGAGATTTTATTCCCACAGCTAAAAAAGTGGACATCCCAATGCAACCTAAATTCAAGTTCCCAGTGAGACTAGGTCTTGTTTGGGAAAGGGGGCCCTCAAACAGAGAATGGAATTTCCCAACCCCTTGTTAGGATGTAATGGTCATGAGAGAGCTACCTTACCAGGAGCTCCCGGTCAATGAATTAAGAGGCCATTAGTGGATGGTCAAGAATAAAAAAAACCGCTTATTAAAGTTTTGCATCCACATTAAGTTGTATACAAACACACACATCCTAGTAAACCATAGGAGTTTACATAATAGGTAATATGAAAAACATCAAACACAAGGGTCACAAAAGAGCCAATATCATTTGAAGTCCCATACTAAAAAAGAGGTTCAAGTAAAGTCTACAAAATCACCTCAACAGTGGGATCCTTATTTCCCTCTGAAGCAAAACCATAGAACCTGAAGGAACAGTAGAAAACCAGTAAGTCTTTTGCAACCACTTATTTATGATTGTAGAGGTAGCTAATTTCTGATTAGAAAACTAGGAATATGCTTTTCTTATCTGAAGCTACAAATGTAATTTCTTGCCATAAATAGGTGCAGATCTAGGTCATTACGTTGTCTTTGGCCAAGGATTCCAATTTTGGGCTTCAGAATACAAAGAAGGTACCTCTGTCCCAAGTACATGATCTTTAGAGCAATATATCTTTTGGTATGTTGATGAGATATCTTCAAATGGTAATCTGTAACCAAAATGAAGAAAGGAAAAAAGGAAAGTAAGACCTAAAATATAGTGACGCAAAGTCAGAAAATTTAAAGCGAATGTCTAACAATAAGAAAATAAATATAGAAGACAAAAACCATGAAACATGAATATAATAAGTAGTAAGTTAAAATTGAACGCATAGAGAACTTGCAACACACACGCATGCAAAGAGAACTTGACACACATATGCATGCATGCATAGAGAACTTGACACACACATGCACGCACATGCACACACACACACACACACACACAAAAAAAATACCTTAATATGTAATCTATAAAGACAATCACATCTAGACTAGCCAGAAAACCACAGCAATATTTATATTTTAGAACAGTGTTTAGGAAATTGCTCAGCCAAGGTACTTGGCCCTTGGTCGAGACAAGTGACTCGGGTTGGTCCAGTGGGCTCAGCCAATTTAAACACACCCCATTAGAATGTAAAAAATTAAAAATTTCTAAAAAATAATCACAAATAAGAAAAGTATTTAGAGCTAAGAGAAATCATTAGAAGGCTAGAGAAGATGAAAAAAGTTTAAAACAGGGACTATTGAAACTTTTGATTTATACCTATAATATTTTAGAAAATTAAAAAAAAAAGGAAAAAGATTGAAAGATTCCAAATCATCCTAAAAACTATCAAAATCATCCAAAAAATCATTTCTAAAATATATTGGTCATTTCTATTCTTTTAGATTTTTTAACATTTTTTTTAAGGGAAAATATCTTCGTACCCCCTATTTTTATGTTTCATATCTCAATAGACCCAAAGTTTCAAAATATATCTTGGGGCATAAAAATCCTAAGTTTTATATCTTTTAACCCCCTGATCTGACTTTACTCACTTTAATTCAATTTTTTAGCCCAAAAAAATCTTAAAAAGACAACTCTTTCAAAACCCCTTCTCTCTCTCATGCTCTCTCTCTCTTCATGTGTTTCCCCAAACCCCTCTCTCACTCTCCCCAATTGGGTTGGGCGTTTTTCTCTCCAAAAATAGCCCACCCCATTAACCTGGTTTGATCCCGAAAAGCCCATTTACTAAGAGCCTCTAATTCTAGAAAAATAGAGGTGAAAATCATGGAGGGGGAGCCCAAAGACCTAGCATGTCCTTTAATGATGGATTCTGGTCAGGAAACCAATAGATCAGAGAGTGATGAGAGAGATATAGTGAAGAGTTTATCGGGGGGGATGAAGCTTTTGGCTCCCCTGTTGGATGAGGGTGGGGAAATGGAGAGGCCATTACTGAGAAAGAGAGAGAGTTGCCATCTCTTTTCCTGGTGTGCTGTGAATTTGGTTTGTTCTTTTGATAAGAATATTTGAATTCTATGAATTAATGGAAAAGCAAAGAACATGAAATTGAAATTATCTTTGAGTTTTGGAGAAACACAGTAGAGAGAGAGAGAGAGAGAGAGAGAGAGAGAGAGGGTTTGGGGAAACACAAAGGGGAGAGAGAGCATGAGAAACACAGGGGAAGGGAGGGGGAGAGAGAGAGAGAAGGAAGGGGTTCTGGGAGTCACAGGGGAGAGAGAGAGAAAGAGAGAGTGGAGAGAGCATGAGAGACACGGGGGAAGGGAGAGAGAGAGAGAGGGAAGGGGTCTGGGGAGTGATAGGGGAGAGAGAAAGAGAGTGGATGGGTTTAAAAAGAGTTGTCTTTCTAATATTTGTTTGGGCTAAAACAATAGGATTAAAGTGAGTAAAGTTAATCCAGAGAGTTGGCAGGATTCTTAGCAGAGTTGGAATATGTGTGCGCGCTGATCCAAGGGGTGGATAAGCAAGTGTCAAGTTGGGATAGTCAAGGATATTTTTACTGCTAGATCCTTCTACAGGATTCTATCAAGTGATATCGACCACTTATCTCGTCTGAGGGTTCTGGAGGTTGGCACTTTGTCCCAGGCTTCAGCTTTTGGACAATGGCATGCTGCAGGAGTATATTGATGGTGTACTGCATTCAAAGGTGGGGTATTTAATTCAATATGCATATTTTATCTCAAGCTGAGAAGGAAATGACTAGCCACCTTGTCATTTTTTGTACGTACGCTATGTCCATACAGGCCTGTTTTCTAAACCTCTTTGGCATGCAATGGGTAACCCCAGTTTCTATGGAGGACCTCATGGTGAAGAATGTCTCTATGGCAATCTCACCTAGGGGCTGGGTGCCCTAGAAATTGAGCATTAGGGCCATTATTTAATGCATTTGGATAGAGTGCAATCATCATATTTTCAGGCATCAAGGGGTACACAAGTTGGCCTTCAGGGAGAGTATTAGGAAGAAGTAATCTCATGGGCTTTGGGCTTTGCTTTAACCAGAATTTTGAGGTTTCCAAGCCACTAAGGATTGGAAGATTTTGGCCTTATCGAATCCACCCTGGCTTCAATTCACAGCAGTTTGGGTTGCACCAGCGGAGAATACTGTGAAGCTAAATTTTGATGGATGTACACGGGGAAACCTGTCACCAGCACATATCGGTGGGATTTGCAAAGACGAAGACGGCAGGAAGATTAAAATCTATTTGGGCCCATCGGGGATATGCAAATCTACATTAGCAGAGGCTCGTGCATTGCTTAGATTTATAGGTTTACAGATATGTCCCTTCCATTTAAGGAGTTAATTAGTAGTAGAGGGGATCATCTTAATGTCATAAGATGCGCCCATAAAAAGCCGTCTGTGACGCCGTGGAGGTTGGCTATGATATTTAGTGAGATCTTTGATATTTGGGACGTTCAGAATGAGACGTTTTTTCACATTCTTAGGGGAGCTAACCAAGAGGCTGATACCCTTGTGAATGGTGGGGTAGTTTGCGAATCACTCTACATTGACGCAGGTTCTGTTGTAATACAGAGCCATTGTCATGACATCTCTCGACCTTTGTTCCATGTTTCTGATTTGCTTTGTTATTTTTAGTAACAAAATTTGTTGTCGATGGTCAAAAAAATTTTGAAAGTGTGTATTGACAAGAGACCAATAACACAATGTTCATCAAAGTAAGCAATACGAAGCATAGTCTAAAGATTCTAAACTAATAATGGACATGGATTTTGTTCAAAAAAAATAATGCACATGGACACAAATGAATGATAACCCACCTGCATAATTCATCTGAGAATTCTTCTTTCTTCGATGCATTCCGTTACTTGCATCAAAGAGATCAGGCATTTCATCAAGCCAGATCTGGTCCTCAACTGCTTTGCCTTCAGAACATTCTTTCTTGATAACCAGACCCTTTTGGTCAATATTTTCAGAATCCATGTCTCTCTCGTGCATTTGATCAACAACAGTTAGGCCATCAATTTTACTCAACAATGGATGTGCATCACGTGAAGGATCAGCCTCCACAACAGAGCAATTTAGTGTCACCTCAGATACACTTTCTTTGGGGACAAGGGTGAGCTTATACGCACTTCCCTTTCCTATCTGCACAGAATGAAAAAGAATTGGTCATTCATTGAGCCCAAGAAGAAGAACCCGCACAACATTTTGCCAAAGAAGAAAGACCTTAGCAGGAAAAACAAGAGGTATCTTATAACTCATACGTGCTATAGCAAGACCTATCTACTTATGGATCACACAAACCTAGCTGACAATTTGTCCAAAGCAATGTTTAGAAAATTGCCTCAGCCAAGGTGCTGAGCCCTTGGCTGAGGCAAGTACCTCTGCCAAGTCCAAATGGACTTGTCCAAGTCATATACACACAAGAAAATTCCAAAGAATTCGAAAAAAGGTTAAAAAAATAGTTAGAAATAGAAAAAGTTAAAAGAGATAATAGAGAGCATTAATACTAAAAAGGATGAAAAAGAAAACTATAAAATATGGATTATTGAAAAACTTCATTTATACCTTGCATACTCAAGAAAAATTTATAAAGGACAAAATAGAAAAGTTCCTAAATAATATTGAATACTATAAAAATAATCTAAAAACTGTTGCTAGTGTTTTCTGTTTTTTTGTACTTTTTAACTTTTCTCTGTGCTTTATTTCTTCTTGTTGCAGGTTTATGGGGTGAGGCGAATTTGGCACCCAACTGGCCTCGCCACTTGGGCGAGGCCGAGTTACTGATTCCGGTGAGTTCAAAAGAACTGATCCAAAGAACAAGTAAATTATTCAAAACATACACAATCATAGTGACCATGGGGGGCCTTGAGTATAATAGGCATAATTTATTACAAATACGTCATTTTGATACATGATTGTCTTATTTCTTATGAGGAACTTGCAGAAAAATTGCAAAAAGGTCGCTGTATTGATTATCAATTCATGTAATTTTGGACAAGAATTTATGATTTACTAGTTATAAGATTTTCTCTAGCAATAATAAAATTATATAAGCAGGCAATAATGATAAAAGTTCAGATTAAATTAAGCATACAGTCTCTAGAAATAAGTTCACGAAACAGACCTCCGCTAATCTCTTATTCTCAAGCTCCAATTCCTGATTAAGAGAATTAGAAATGACAATATTAGCACCAAAGTTCATCCAGAGTCACTGAAGAACAACAGGTTTTTCCAAACTCCAAAACCCTAATTCTGCCAAAAATAATAATAATTAAAATACAATTCCGATAAAAAATGAGCAAAGCCAGCGTACCTGTATTCTGGTTTCTAAGAATTTGATTTGCGATTGAAGGTTGGAAATTAGCTCACGGGTCTCCTTTAGCTCCCCTCCAGAGTCCATGGATGCAGAAATGTACTCAGAAAGAGAAAGTACAAGCCTTCTAGAGAGAGAGATAATTGCAGTTATAGAGAGAGTATTGCAGCTCTAGAGAGGGAAAGTGCGATAACTCAGTGTTAAGATCTTTTCCCAATAAAAATGGGCGGGTCCTAAAAGTCACGTTTACAATATCACTACTTTGTATGAAAGATGATTCCCCTGTAATATATGGGTGCGGTTTATATAGAGCCGAAGCTGTAAATAATCAAATTAGAGCCCACCCTTCAATGTCCATAAATATGGTTTCAATATTGAAAAGCTTTGTGATAGCTTTAAATTATATTTTCATTTTTATTTATAAAATTGAAAGCTTAAGAAGTAGTGTTGATGTAGCAGATCTATGAAAACAAAAAAATCTTGAAAATTGATGGTCCAAAAACGCGTTACAAGATGCACTATTTTCAAAACTTGAAATCGGTATTTTTTTCTTATGTTCATATATCGTATGTCTATGTATCAAGATGATCAATTTGATGATATTTGAGCATAAAAAACAGCCTCTTCTCAAGTAGGTTATAATCTAATTGTTTTGAGCCTAGGCACTATGTAAACTTTTCTCATAATATATTACTTAGTAATGACCCTCCCCCACTTATATGCGTAGGACTTGAATGGATAACCATTAAAATTGATATAGATTTCTAAAAAAAATTAGCACATGGATGTGAAACTTGATTTTTCTATAGATCCGTGTTAAATTTAATAATGATTCTTTGATGCTCTATATACATGGGTGGAAAAGGGTCCTATACGACCATTTCTCATATATTATTGCCAATTTTGATCTCGGGGATGGTCACACGGGACCTTTATCCCTCATGATTTGTATTAATAGAAATCAACATGCTCCCGTTGGAGCATGTCCTATATCTACTCCCTTGCTTTGAAGACTTATTTTAACTTAAATTTTTTTGGACACTCATATATGTAGAAATACGGGCCCATTAATAAATCTATTTTTAGGATGGATTTTTTGACTTAATTTTTAAAAAATGAAAATCATGAAAATAAATAAATAAATTTTAAAAACTAAAAATTATAATTCTATTAAGAAATCATGTGGATCGCTAGTTTAAATTGTTTTTAGATGGACCACATAGTTGCATCATTTTTAAGATTGATGTTTTATCCTTATGGACTGTATATGTAGAAATGCGATCCACCTCACATGAAATAATTTTTCAAATTTTTTACTTCATGTGCTTAAAGGGTGCAATAAGGAATATTTTCTCTACGCACTCAAGAGGTCGTATCCTTAACATTTTGGGTCCTAAAATTGATCCTTGATGGGGGATTACCTGAGGGAATAAATGGACAATATACTCCCCAGGAGCATGATAATATCTTTTGGCTCTACTTAAAACTTTTTTTAAAAAAAAAAAACAAATTTCATATATCTCTACCTTCAATATTGGAAATTAAACATTTTTATGATTAAGTAATTTTTAAATATTTTAACATATTCAAAATCCATTTAGAATTAAGCTTTTTTCTAATTTTTGGAATTTGAAAATTATAAATTAAAACCTATTTATATTTTAAAATTAAGTAGGTATTACTTTAAGATATTTAATATCCAAAAATTAGGAAAAACCTCAGTTTTGGATTTAAAAAACAACTTAATTCTTGATTTTGGATTTTCAATATCCCAAAAAAAATTAGATTTTTGGATTTTGAATATCTGAATTTTAAAAAAGAACTTACTTATTAATCTCAGATTTTCATATCTGAAAATTAGGAAATACATTATTTTTAGATTTTTTTTACTTTAGAAATCCAATTTTTTTAAAAAATAATTCATTCCAAGAGTGTTTAATTTCAAATATTGAAGATCCAAAATTTGGACAATTTGTTATTTTAAAAAATTTGTGAAAAAATAGCTCTGAACATTATAGCAAAAAAAATTTAGGTAAATTTTAAGTAACATAAAAACGAAATATGGAATCAAATTAAAACTTAACTTTTTTAATGCATAAGGTGCATTATTCAAAATTCTAAATATCTCAAAGATGTTTAGTATTACGGTACTTCTACCATTTACCAAAATTTGAATAGTTTGAGAGTTGAACGTTCAGCCGACATTTTCATTTTAGTGCTTTGTTTAAGGGCTCGAAGCTATCTAATTTCGGTTTCATTTTTCCTCTCCTTGATCGCCAAAATTATTTAAAAACTGAAAAGTATGCGGTAAGCCTGTTTCATTTGACGTAAAAAGATTACACTCACTCTTTGAAAAGTATGTGGTAAGCCTGTTTTTATTTGACATAGAAAGATTACAATCACTCTTGACCATTAGATGTAAGAACACATAAGTTAGAGACGCACCTCTAAATGAGCTCACAATTAGATTTTTTTTTTTTAATTTTATTTGAGAGAATTATACACCTTACACAATTTTAAATTAACTGCTTGTAGTGTCTGTGCATTGTATATTAGGTAGCAGTGTCACTGTGTTGTTACTGTAATGTTCACAGTATTAAGAATGATAGAGAGAATTAGGCGTACAAGTAGAATGTTATATTGGTATAAGATGCATGAGGACTCTAAATTTTACCTTAACCCGCCCTACACCCAAGTAAAAGAACTGGGTTGTGTTAGGTTGAGCTGGATTGTGTTAGATAGACAGCCAACGTAAAATTTTACTAAAACTTAACATGAATCCGGTACCTAAGCTCGACCCTAATTAGTTATTTATCATGAATCCGGAACCTAAGCTCGACTCTAATTAGTTGAAAAAAAGCTTTGATGATGATGATGAATTGAAATATTATACATCATTGAAAATCTTTCTTTAGCGCCCAATATCCATATACAAATTCAATCATTGACTCAAAACAATTTTAACAAGCCAAAAATATAACAAATCTCAAGCACCATCCTTGTACAATATAAAAATGCAAAAGTATAAAAAGATAAGGACGGCCTACAATCTTGTTACCTTATACAAAAGTCACAAGCACCTTAAGTTGTCAAATGTAAATCATAGAGCTATGTTGTGTTCCACCCAAAGTATGAGAAAAATCTTCTCAAGACTTTAAAGCACAATCACCATCTTATTGCATACTTTCCTGGCAGATTATCCTCAAACATATGAATCGCAGTTTGTATCTAGGCATTCATTGGATAATTTAACTGACTGATATGTACAAATGGTATCCCTGTTCTCTTCCTTTCACTTACGAATAGAAAAAAAAAACAATCCAAATAAGAAAAACATATAACGGGAGCCTTTACATCACCCTTTCTTTAGCTCCTTAGAATATATTACACCCTATACCACCTTCATCATCAGCAAAGAACTCCAAATTTCCAGCCAATGACTGCCTCAATTGCATCTTCTCGAGGTTGTCTTGAATCTCCTCTCCTAGTTTATTATCCTCAACATGAGACATCAAAAGTTTTGCAACCCTAGCGACACCTGGATCCTCAGTGGCCTTCAGGTACAACTCATTTGAAGGCTCGTTTGATCCATCAAGAGAGAATTCATGGCATTTTATGGGATAATCCTCGTAACTCTCTCTGCACATTGACTGAACAAAGACCATGGGGGTGGAGTAGAGGACTGCTATGTCAACTGCATCCATGCAAGCCTTGCTTATTCGCAAGTCTAGATGATTAACTCCAATTATGCAGTCTTGAAGGAAAAGTGTTTGCATTTTTTCGTATGTTGGTGTTAGAATTTCAGCCTGCGTCATATAGTGAAAAATCTTCTTGTTAGGAAATTATGGTAATTTTGCATGTTTGGTTCTTGGGAAATCTCTCTTCTGGGAGAGAGATTTCCATTGACTGAGCTGCTTTCCCATGTTTGTTTCATTGTTTCATGGGAAAGTTGTGCCCAGGAAGTCTACAATGTTCATGCCACTATACAAACTAGCGGTCTTTCATAGGAAAGTGGCTTCATACCTCAAGGTATGAAGCTTCTTTCTTTGAAATCTCCCCCTTTGTAGAGATATTTCTGATGAATAAAACATCCCCTAATAAGTTTGAATTTTCTAAGGTTCTCCGGGAAAAAAGCAGTGCAAATAACACAAAGAAGATACAAAAATTTGAAAGTCAAAGAAAGAACAATTATTTTCCAGAATTTTTTTTTGCCATTTCTTCAAGTTTATACTTCGAAATTTTATACTCATGCATCGTATATATTGAATTTTCCAAAATAATGATGGCAATTTCCTCATTGCAAAGGTGGAAACAAACAAATCAATGGGATGGAAAAACATCAAACAAAACAAAAGTAAAATAAGTGTCACAAACCAAAAAAGATTCCAATGCTAACATTACGATGTCATGAGCATTCCTCGCATTTACTCAATGGCAAACTCAAAACCAAAGACCCAAAAATGTAGTGTGTATAAAAAAAATGATAATCACACCAAAATTTTAATATTTTCCAAGAAAGTGAGTAGTATATGGGTGTCAGGGGCTATTCAAGAAGACATTCAAATAGGAAGAGTGGATACCATGGGATTCAAGAATATTTAGTAGGTTGCGATGCTTTGGTCATTTATTGGAAGAATTGGATAAAGAAAAGGCAAAGTAAAGAATTGGAAAAAATCACATATGATCATCACACTTCAGCCATCAAAATTAGGGGGTGGCAATGGGTCAGGTCTGAGTCGGGTCTGGCCAGTCCTGGACCTGATAATATAATATGGGGACCCAACCTGGTCCAAAGTCCCCAAACCTGACCCAAAAATCAAAATGTCTCTATATCTAAATATATTTTATAAATATGTTAAATATATATATATATATATATATATATATATATATTATTTAAACATTATAACTCTAAATATAAAGTTAACTTAATTTAAATATTATTAATCATATATTAAATATTAATTAAATATCACAACTATTCTAGTCGGGTCTACATGGACCCGGTCGCAGACCCTAATAGTGTTCGGGTCCAAGATTTGGATCTAGACCAAACCAGCCCGGCCCAAATTTTGGACCCATAATCAAAATCATCTGTATCCGAGGTCCCAAAAAGAAAATGATTCCGCTAGTAATGATTAATAATTTACATAGGGAACTCTTCACATAAGACGTTAGTTAAGATATACCTGGATTTGAAGTGATAACAGAGAATGGCTTCGAATGATTCTGCAATTTGCAACATCTAGAGCCTGGAAATCTCTCATATCTTCTGCAGACATCAGTACTAGCTGGAGATTTTGCAGCTCAGGATACAAACCATCTTCTGCCTTAGTGATATTTTGAGCTTGAATCCTCGCCTCCTTTCTCTTTTGTACTAAAGTTGAGTAGAAGTCATTCTCTACTTCTTGTGCAGTTCTAAAGCCTACCTCTTTATCACTCCTGAGATTTTCAAAGAACTCCCTTTGGATGGCTTCTATGTTTGATTCCTCTTGAATTGATAACATGCGAACCCAACCAGATTCCAAGGTAACAAATGGAGACTCACTCCTAAGGATGATTTTCCTTCCACTTTTTAGTTGTTCGCAAAGCCAAAAATCACTTGTGAAGATACTGAAATGAATGGTCTCCCCAGTTTCAGCATCTGGGTATTCATGCACAGGCACCATTGAAATTGCCCCCTTGCTAAGAAAGAGAGAAATGCTCCCTTCTCCCTCCAAATTCAAACCAAAAGATTTCAGGAGTTCTCCATAGTCTTTAGAAGTATTACGCGAAATGAAGGCAACCATGATCCATGCACACGGAACAGTGGATTCCGGCATAGTGAACTCAAGATGTTGCATCGAGACTGAATTCATCGTATGGAACTCTTGGAAAATTTCGTGCTTGTTGAACACCGTCTTTGTTGCAAAATGCATAGCAGGTGCATATATGTGTTTCTGCATGAACTCATCAAATAACAGACTTCCTTGTAAAATACGTTAGGGTGGTTTATTTGGTCATCATAGTGTTAAAATTGTAGCAATACTGCCATACTTAAACATCATATAGTGAATGACCATGTAGAAAGATGGCCACTAGGTTTGCATAGGAAAGGTCCACAACAGTTGAAACTAAGGCAATATTGAGATGCTAGAGTACTCTTGTATTACCACTAAAATTCCGGTCCATATTTCAGGGTTGGATTGGGATACTATGGTTGTGGATATTTTTCTTATAATGTCATTTTCTATATTATAGAATCAAAGAGAATATTATATAGGGTACTATCTGTCCATATATAACAATATTATATTAAGTAATTCAAAAGGTTGAGCAGCAGAGCGCCTGAAAATTTTAATACATAACTGCTTAATCTACCACTAGAATAAAATGAAGCATATAATGCATATTTCAAGTGAGATAAAAATTCAAAATAACAGCGTAAGCAGGATAACTCTGCTTGGTACTCATCAAACTAAAACGCAGTTACATCGAAATAAACAAATTCAACACTACAATCCAAGCACATAAAACAGTAACTCACCTGAAGTTTTTGTAACCACTCGTCCCCATAATAGAGAAAACCCCAATATGTGATGAAAATATGCAACTCCTTCAGTGTCTTCACCTGCTCCAATCCCTGTACATAGTGCAACACCATGCATCCCACTGTGTCAAGCTTTTCAAGATGTTGCAGTTCATCAATGGATTGAATCATGGAGAGTCCTTCACAGTTCCTCAAAGTCAGCTCCCTCAGCCCCATACTGAACCCACTAGGGACTGAAACAATTTTCAGAAGAGGACATCTAATGATTTCCAACTGTCTTAGAGTTGGAGACACCTCAAATTCAACCAAGTTGGGGCAAGAAGTTATAGAAAGAGAGATGAGGTTCATAAACACACCCTTGACATTGACATGGGCAATGGACAGTTTACAAAGTTGTAGAGATGCCAAAGAAGAGACTGAGCCACAAATCAAGGCAAAAGACTCATTTGAGACCTGGCACTCATCCAGAACTAGCTTCCCTAGAAGGGAGAGATTTGAGAAGCATTGGTGTGATATATAGAGGCCAGAATTTCCTATCAATTCCATTTCCTTCAATTTTGAGAGATTGCCAATGCTAAATGGCAACTGCACCAGATCTCTACACTCCTTTATGCGTAAAACCTCTAAATTGCACAAATGTCCTATCTGCTCTGGTAATTCAACCAGCCCACATGATGATAAAACCAGGGTTTTAAGGTTCCTCAGCTGCCCAATTGATGGAACCAAGTTCTTGAGATTTGGGCAACCATCCAATGTGAAAATAAGTAAATTACAAAGTTCACCAAAGGAAGAGGGCAATTCCACCAGTTCAGGACCTCTTATATCAAGCCGGAACAAAAATGATAACTGCCCAAAATTACAAGGTAGCTTGATGAAGTCCCTACTCGAGAGCATTAGAACGCATAAATAAGGCAGCTGAACAATGGACGGTAGAAGATTGAAGCTCTTACAAGACAACAGATTAAGGAATACTAGGCTTCGAGAATAAATTGGATGCTGCAGATCAAGAAGTTCACACCCAGAGATATCCAGATATGTTAGCTGAGCTAAATGATCGAATGGAAGTGCCATAAGTTGCTTACAATTGCGCAAATTTAAGTCGACCAAGCTTGAAAGATGAACAAAAGAATCAGGAAGTCTTCCCAATTTCTCACAACCTGACAAATTAAGAATCCTCAGATACCTTAAATTTTCAAACAATGGTGGTAAATTTTCAAGACTGATGCACCCTGACATGTCTAGATGAACCAAAGATTGCAAATTGCATATCTCATCAGGAAGGGTGACTAGAGCTTTGCAGTCTTTCAAAACCAGTGTTTTTAAGTGCACTAGCTTTCCTATTGATGTTGGAATTGCAATGAGATTTTCACATCCTTGAAGTTGAAGGTGCCTTAACTGGAGAGGGACCTGCAACCAATGAGAGCAAACAAATTTAGAAGAACTCCAAAAAACAGTTACATGGGAAATGCATGTAAGAAATAACTACCTCTGAATTCTCCTGGTCATCCCACAAATGAGAGAATTGACCTCCTTCTAACTCGAGAACTCGCAAATTGGCTAGGGGAAGTCCCTTTGGAAGGGTAACATAAGGGCAAAATCGCCAACGTAGCCATATGATTCCCTTTGGTAATTTGTTGAATTCCCCTTCAATACAAGTATCTTCTAAGAAAAGCAATTTCAATTTACTCATCTTTGTGAAGCACTGCACAGGCCAAGCTCTGAGAAGACCGATCCCGTCTTCTTTCCAAATAATAGATGAAGGGACCATGTTCAGTTCTGACATCTTAGAGGAATATGACCTTCTCTCCACTAGACTGAGATACTCCACATTCATGAAGCCCTGAACCATTTGAAACCACAGAACTCTGTCAGCTTTTAGGTATGAAAGAAAGTTAAACTGAAGCAACTAGTTCTAGGTGCATCTATTCCATGAAACCACACGGAACGAAAAAATACAATACAGAAATGTGGAGAAAGAAAAAAAATTAAAAGAATGAGATAATATAAAAAAAAGCAGAAAGCTGAAACATGATTTTCAAATAAATAAAAAATGTTAAAAACCCGCTAGTTACTTGTTGAAAGGAGCAAATACAACCACATTCACTAAATTTCAGTGTTATGTGATTATTTCTTCAAAGTGAGGATGCTTTGGCTGTTTCTAAAATTAGGAAGATATCAGCAAAAGAAGTAATATTCATTTTAAGAATGCAGTTATAGAGCATATGAATCAACATTCCTGGGGCCATCAATATGATCGGAATTGTACGCACATTTTAGAGCAGAATGAGCTATGAGAAGAGGAAATGGTAATACTAAAAACTTATTATGTCATTTAAGAGGACATTAAGGGTTTTAAATAACTTTGGCCATATAGACTACATGAAATAGAACTAATTTATTGATCTAAGACACTCTTTTATAAATAGACCAAACCATCAATGGGGAAAGTTACCAAAAATTCAAAAAACAAGCACTTGAGTTGTCATCATTTATACACATGTCCTGGCATAATAACAGATGACTTACAGTGTTTTGTTGCAAGGCTTTCTGCACGTGCTTCTCCTGCCACAATCGTGTACATGAGCTAGGATCTTTCATGTAGTCTTCATTAAGAGACTGTAAGAAAAATTGTTTTAACTGTGAATGGATTGAGAGCCTCTCACTGTTCGGTTCTTGTTTCACTATGCTTTTTTGTGTGAGTTTGTTTAGACCCATATCACTAGAGATCCCTAAGGAATTCCAAAAGCTAACCGCGATATCCTTGTCTTCTCCATCCAAGAAACATGCAATATCAAGAACAACATTCTTTTCTGTCTCACTAAGATTGACAAAACTTGATTGAAACCTCTTTGTTATTTCGGCAGGTAAGATCTCAGATGCCTTTTTTAAGGTATTCTCCCAATAAAACCGGCTAGTGATCCCAGAAAGCTTTTGGCCATAAACCTCTAAAGACAATGGCAATCCATCACTGAGGTTGAGGAACTCCTCGGTGAATTCTTCAAGTTCCGGATGTGACAATTCAGGTCTTTTCATGGCATGCATGAGAAGAAGTTTTCTAGCAGAATCTCGGTCCATGAACGGTACGTCATAAATGCATGCATGGTGAAACTTTTTAACTAATCCATTGTTATTAGAAGTTACCAGAATAATGCTCTCATGACTTAGAACCTCATGCACCATAAGAGCTTCCAATTGAAGATGGTCATCAACATCATCGAGAACCAAGAGGATCTTGGCCCCTTGTAGATGCTTCTTGAGAAGTTTGATACCTTGATCAGTGCTACTAATATGGTCTCCATTATACAATGCCAGTTCTTTTAGAAGCATTTTCTGCATATTTTGCAGCTCCTCACCAGTCATTTGCTTCATATTCCCAACAAAGCACGAAGACCTGAATGACGATCGATGCAAATTGAAGTACCTCTTGGCTATTGTTGTTTTGCCAATTCCGGTCATACCAACAATTCCAACAATGCAAGCCCCATAAAGAGATTCGTGGTTGTTTATGATAGCATGCAATTCATTAACTCTTTGATCAATAGCAACAGGGTATTTAGCAACTTCCATGTCCACACTCTTCACTCTTCTAACCACATCTTCAACGAGGGCACTTACAAGGTCCTCTTTCCTACAATAGTGCAATCATGCAAAGATGATAGCTCATCCTGTAAATTAAAGATTTAATCCTAAAACCCAACCCATCCTATATAAAGTATTAGCCAAGCTATTAGAAAAGAAAAAAAAATTGTTGACTGAAAAAGCCAGTTGTGAACTTCTCATTATGCGTGCATAGATGGGAGGATTTGGTTATGAAGCTAAAGAACTTTATCAACCCTAAAAAAATAAGTTTCACTAAATTTCATGAAATTCTTTCTTGAATTTTCCCTAAAATGGTCAAACGACCTAAAAAAATCATTAAGGTGATAAAATCGACTAATTTAGAGTTAAAAGTAGTTACTTTATGTGGTTCCTCACTCAGGTACCTTAGAAATTTTGTTAAAAAGGCCTCGATTGCCCTTGTACCAAATACAGAACCTGGAACAAGCAGGGCAATTGGATAATTAATTCACGGGCTCAAGACAAATGACATAAATAGCCATAGTTGTTAAAGGTTAGGAATCGAGGACATCTTTTTAATATCAAAAGCTCTTGTTTATATGATTGGCTAACCACGGCAGCTCTTGCCACTCTAGTGAGAGGCCCAACCGGTATATTTTATGAAAGTTCCAAACTAGGGTACTTTTGGGAAAACTAAAAAATACAAAAATAGTACGAGCCTAAAATATGAAATATTAGATAATTTTTTAAACTTTCGCATATTTATATGGAACATTTGCTAAATTCCTTTTAAAAAAATCAATCCATTTCCTAAGTAATTCAAAAGGTTGGCTATCACATGCATAGTTATCAATATTGGAACGGCCACCAAATACATGATTCACAAATTTAAATTCAGCTCAAAAAATATATAAAAACACTGCACTTTCATGCAAATATCAGGTAAAACAAATCCCATGAAAAAATGAAGAGTAAAATTCAGGCCAATACCAAAACTAAAAAAAATCTACATATCAAATTAAATGAAAGAGTAACAGGTAAAGGTTAATTACCTGCTATAATCCTTAAATGTTGGCCCCCATATCTCTGCAACTTGCTTCAAAACCTCCTCCCATTTCGCGATTGTTTCCAAACTATAATCTTTACTCTTTCTATGCATCCGAAAAGCTTTCTTGAAAGGCCCTCTATTCACATCTCTCAAGTCATCAGGCCCAACATTGTAGTAAACAGGAATCAATATCCCCTTGCTCTCTCCATTCTCTCTCTCATCAACCATCATTCTCACCTCGTCCAAGCACCATGGGGACTCTGCAAACCCTTTGCTCAGCAGAACCAGCCATATCGACGAAGCTCTGATCGCTTCCACGATCACACCGCTTAAGTTCTCCCCCTTTCGAATCTCGCGAGAATCAACGAAGCTCGACACTCCCAATCCACTCAGATCGCCATGAATCTTCTCGGCAAGCTTCTTGAGCTCAGATCCCCTGTGGCTTATGAACGCATCATAGATAATCACCCTACCTTGAACCTCTTCGGAAACAAGAACCTCATCCATTCTCTCTGGGCAAAAATTGGCAACAATGCCAGAATCTGAAACTGTAATCTAGGGTTGAAGAAGCATAAACAAATGTTTCAGGTTGAATAACTCGAGGAAATGAGAAATTCTTGCATTGAAGAGAGGATGTTTGGCATTGATTAGGGTTAGGGTTCAATTGAATGGAAGCCATTTCTAAGTCAAAATGGAACGGAAAGAACGCGGGTTTTAGGTATTAAAAAAGTAGGACGATCTTGACTTGCGGAGCTTTCATGGAACCAGTTGCAGAATAATGGAGGCCTAAGCTCATAGGTTGACTATAGAGCCTAAGCTCATAGGTTGACTTTACTCTGAGCTGTCCCATCTATGAAAAGTCATGACAGACTAAAAAAGAGCATTCAACGGATAGAATGCACGGCTCCGCGCCGCGCGGCAATTTGCGCCGCGAGACCACCCGAGGGTGTTCGGATCTGCAAGGAAATATTGGACCAGGCGGGTTGGGTCCGGGTCCGGGTCCAATCGGTCGGTACGCGACTTAAATTGAGTTCCGTCCATGCTGGATGTAGGGTGGTTCTAGCAACAGCGGAATTGACCCGATATGAGGGGCAAGCATTCTATGCTTTCCCTCCCCCATGGAAGTTCTATCTTTCTTTTTATCCAACCGTCCATTCTGAATTGAGGATTAAGATTGCCTCAATCACAATATCATCTCTATAATATTTTATTTTTAATTTTTTTTTATAAATTATTTTGGCACCAAATTTTGGACGTCCATTCCTCTATTAAACTCGTACTAATGAAAAATATAAAAAAAATATTTTCAATAAAATAAAATGATCAAAATACCCCATAAAGCTTCAAAGGGTACTTTGGTCATTATATTTTATCAAAAAATTATTTTTAATATTTTTTATAGGTACCCCTCAATGAGAAGATACCACGTACCAAATTTCATATTCATACAATTTGTATAAATAAAATAAAAATAAACTATTTTGAGACGTCGGATCTAAGATCATACAATGAGTGGCTCTCTCGATCAAATTTGGACGGTTGGATGGTAAGGGGAGGATAGAACTTCTTCTATGCTGCAGGGAAGCATAGAAACCTTTCCCATTTATATATAGGAAAAATTGTGCAAGCTTTCTATGCTTTTCCTACAACATAGAAGTTCTATCCTCCCCTTATCAACCATTTATTCTGAATGGAGGGTTAAGATTGCCCAATTCACAAAGTCACGTCTCTACACTACTTTATTTTTAATTTTTTTTCTATAAACTATTTTGATACCAAAATTTGGATATCCATTCCTCTATTAAACTCACACTAGTGAACAATATAAAAAATATATTTTCAAGAAAATAAAATAACCAAAATACCCTTGAAATTTTTAAGGGGTATTTTGGTCATTATAATTTATTGAAAAATTATTTTTAATATTTTCTTTAGGTGCGTCCCAATGAGAAGATGGCACGTGCTAAATTTCATATTTCATACAATTTATATAAAATAAAAAATTAAAAATAAAATACTTTGAGACGTCGAATCTAAGATCAAACGGTGAGTGACTCTCTTGATCAAAATTGGACGGCTGGATGGTAAGGGGAGGATAGAACTTCTATGCTTTAAGGAAAGCATAAAAACCTTTCTCAAAAATTTATACAAGGCCATAACCTTAAGTAAGACACACCTCAAAGAGTCATAATAAAAGGTCATTTTGTCAATAAAAACCCTCTAATTGATCATCTCAATCTCGATAGGAGTGGATATGAAAAAAGAAAATGCATCTTTTTTTTAACTAAAGTTTATTAGAATCATCTCATCTCAATCTCGATAGGAGTAAGACGAGGCTCTAAACAATCAAATTAGAGCCTACTTCAAAAAATTTATTAGAAGATGTTGTTTTGATGCCCAAATATCCTCAAATTAATCATCTCGACATCAAGATGCATGCACATGATAAAAAAATAGATTTAAAGTTATGAAAATGGTGTATTTTGTAGTGTATTTTTGAACCATTAGTTTTCAATATTTTCAATTTTTTATGGATCTGTCAATCTATACTATTTTTGAAGCATAAATTTTATAAGTAAGGATAAAAAATATATTTTAAGGCTATCATAAGGATTTCCAGTATTGAAACCACATTTCTGGACACTATTTGAAGGTAGGCTCTAATTAGATTATTTAGAGCTTATGCTCTATAGTAACCGCACTCTTCGTAATTTGAGATGACAAATAAATTTTCTGACCATCACAAGGGTTTTCAACATTGAAACATCTTTCGGCATCCTTTAAATATCTACCTTATTTTGAGTGTTTAAGGCTTTAAGGTGACAACCTTATATACAAACCTCACCCTTATGCCTTCTATATAAGGAAATGTATGCAATGAGACTATTTATTTTTATACAAGGATATCACAATTATCATTGACTGTTAGAATTGAAATTATACGGTTGACAATGTGTCACTGATTTGGCACTAAGTCCAAAATAAAAATTCTCTAATATCGTGACGCATTTTCATCTACTGGACTTTACATTCAATGGTTAGAAATAACTGCGACCTCCTTGTACTAAAACTAAATTGTCTCATAGTATACAATCCATGTACATGCACTTCTAAAATGTGCGTCCCCTTATCCAATTCATGTCCATCTTAAAGATGGACATTAAAAGGCGGTGGTCCCACCAAAATCAAAAAAACCAATGGTCTAAAAAAATACATTAAATAATACTATTGTTTGTTTTAAAAACTAATTTTTTAAAAAACTATATTCACCATAGTATAGATAGTCAATCCTAAAATTTTTTGATCCAAAACCGATCTTAAATAAATGAGTTAGCCCACTCATGAAAACCATGTCCTGTATATATAAATTAAGGAAAAATATATAATTAGACCATTTACTTTTGGTATAAATTAGTTATAATTAATCTTGACTGTTGGATGTGAAATTGGGTGATTGCATTTATTTAATTGACCAAGTTCAAAGTCCAAAAGAAAATTTCTCGAACTTTGTGGCATACCTAAGCCATCAAATAACAAATCCGATAGTTGTAAGTAATTGTGACCTTCCTATACCAAAAGTATGGTCTCATTGTATATAATCCCATATATTAAACATATAGGTGCACCCTAAATTTTATCATAAATGTAATTTTGATATCATAAATGTAATTTTCATCTCTAATTATAAAATTTTAAATTTTGAAAATGGTTCAAATCAAGTAGATCTACAAACACGTGAAAATATTGAAAATGAACGGTTTAGATAATGTGTCACAAGATGCACTATTTCGCGCACTCGAAATCTTTTTTTATTTTCATCTTCATACACCTCGATATCGAGATGATCAACTATAAGATTTTTCAACATCTAAACAGCCTTTTGGGATGGATTTTTGTGGTGCACCTTTTAATTCTACATTTTAAGGTTTGTCCTTACATATACGTAATACTTTACAATAAAAATTATTTTTCTTTTATCAATCTGGACTTTACCTAATGCATGTAAGGTCCAGGTGCTAGATCTGACATGGGCCCGAGTTTGTGTCTAGTTTCAGCTCGGACCAAATAGGGCTGTGTTCGGACTTCAGATCAACGTTGACCGGCACCCAGCCCCTGACCCGGCCCATTAACACCCAAACCCCTCCTTAAAACTTGCAAATGTGTTTCATCCCATTGTTTGCAAAATCACCCGATCTAACCACTAACTGCTCGGTTAGATCGGAACCAGCCAGTAGCCGATTTTGGTTTTGGGCGGTTAGGCTGATTAACAAGTATTTTGAGAAAATAAATTCAAAAAAATATATATAAATTCTAAAAAATAAGGAATTTGATTTGTAATGCATTTTTTAATATTTTTTAAATTATGATAAAGATTAAAAATTGTTTTCGGTCATTAATACTCACTTTTATATTTTCCCATCTTTTTTAGAAATTTTTTTAAAGGTATTGTTTGTATAGAACCTAGGATCTAAACAACCAAATTAGAGCCAACCTTCAAATAGTGTCAAGAAATATGGTTTCAATATTGGAAATCTTTGTGATAGTCTTAAAATATATTTCCATTTTTCTTTATAAAGGTTAAAGCTTAAAACATAGTGTAGATCGATAGATCTATGAAAACTTAAAAATCTTGAATATTGACGATCAAAAAATGCGTTACAAAATACACTATTTTCAAAACTTGAAATTCATTTTTTTCTCATGTCTATGCATCTTGATGCCGAGATGATCAATTTGAAGATATTTGGGCATCAAAACAACCTCTTATAGTGAAATTTTCAAGGCAAGGTCAAATTTGATTATTTAGAGCCTCGGCTCTATATAAACTTTTTTCTTTTTTAAAATAGTCCTTAGAAAATATAAAATAGGTTAAAATCCACTTTTTTCATTAATTTTCAACTTCATTTCAATGTGTTTTGTTTTAATCATTCTTTATATGTTTTTCATATTTTAGTAGATTTTTTTTTTTTTTTTTTTGATCGCCCTAGACTTGCCCGCTTAGAACGGTTGAATCGGCCGGTTTAACCGGCCTGCCGATTTATCGGTTAGGCCGGTTAAACCGCTTCCAGGCCCATGTCCGGTTAACCATTCCGATTCGATTTTTTCGAACACTATTTCAGCCCCTGGAAACTCTGATCTAGAGTTGTTACATTTAAAGACGTTAAATTGGTGCAAAATCTGATTAATCAACTGCACTTAAAATAGAGCACTTTTAGGGTTTCAAACTCTCTCTCTCTCTCTTTGGAGATTAGAGCTGTTGGGACTTCGATTTTTATATTCTTTTTAAGATCAATGGAGTCTTTATTTTAAAACTCGAGACATTGGAAGTCTGGAATTTGGATAAAGGATTAATTGGGTATTTGGGGGCATTTCACGAACATTTAGGAGATGAATCCTGGATTCAACTTTTATTTGTATACTGTCTAGATTCTAGTGTTTTAAATCGGGTTTGGGATTGTCCACCCACTATACCGTTCTTCATCAAAGGATCGGCAATCTGAATCAGTTGAACGAGTGAAAAAAAAGAAGTCGAAAAGCATGAAGGACGGTATAGCATTCACATGATGTGGATGATTGAATGGTGCAGAAGCACCTTTCAACTTCAAATTAGAAGAAAAAATTATGGATGGGCAATTAAATATAATATTTTCGATTTAGTAGTTTTCTCCTAGCTGTATATTTCATATGAAAACTATTTTGATATGAAAACTATTTCATGATGTAAGTTTTCATACGAATCAAACGTGCCCTTAGGCTTACCGTACAAATCCAGTATTAACTATGCTGGCTGCTACTGGCTTACCTCTTTTTTTTACCAAATGAAAGCCACTTTAGAATTGTCTACTGGATGGTCTGTATGCCCCCGGCACCTCTAATTGTGATTACAAGTAGAAATTAATGCTTGAATTTTATTTGAGAAAATTATACACCTCGCTTACACAGTTTTAAATTAGCAGACTGTAGTGCTTGTGCCTTGTATATTAGGGACTGTTGTTACTGCAATGTTCATAATATTAACCATGATAGATAGCATTATAGGTGTACAATTAGAATGTTATACAGCACTGAAAATCTTTCTCTAGCACCCAAAGTCCATCTACAAATTGCATCATTGACTCAAACAATTTTGACAAGCCAAAAATATCACAAATCTCAAGCATCATCCATGTATACAAATCTCAAGCATCAAATGTAAATGTCAAACGTGTCATTTATCCGCACAAAGTATGAGAGAAAATTTTTCTCAAGACTTTAAAGTACAATCACTATATTATTACATACTTTCCTCATAGATTATCCTCATCCATATAAATCACAGTTTGTACCTAAGCATTCATCGGAAATTTTAACTGACTGAAGTGTACAAATGACATCCCTGTTCTCGTCCTTCCACTTATGAATACAAAGAAAAGCAATCCAAATAAGCAAAAAATATAACAGCAGCCTTTCCTTCACCCTTTCTTTAGCTCCTTAGAATATATTACACCCAATGCCACCTTCATCATCAGCAAAGAACTTCAAATTTCCAGCGAATGACTGCCTCAGTTGCATCTCCTCAATCTCCTCTCCTAACTTAACATCATCAACATGAGATATCAAAAGTTTTGCAACCCCAGCAACGTATGGATCCTCAGTGGCCTTCAGGTCCACCTCATTAGAAGGCTCGTTTGATCCATGAAGAGAGAATTCAAGGCATTTTATGGGATAATCCTCGTAACTCTCTCTGCACATTGACTGAACAAAGACCTTGGGGGTGGAGTAGCGGACTGCTATGTCAATTGCATGCATGCAAGCTTTGCTTATTTGCAAATTTAGATGATCAACTCCAATTATGTAGAGTTGAGGGAAAAGTGTTTGTATTTTTCTGTATGTTGGTGCTAGGATTTCAGCCTGCATTATATAGTGAGAAATCTTGTTGTCAGGAATTTCTGGTAATTTTGGATATTTGGTTCTTGGGAAATCTCTCTTCTGCAAGGAGATTTCTGTTGACCAAGCTGCTTTCCCATGTTTGTCTCATGGGAAAGTGGTTCCCAGGAAGTCTACAATGTTCATGGCACTATAGAAAGTAGCAGTATTTCATGGGAAAGTGGCTTCAACCTCATGTAAAGAGATTTCTGATGAACAAAACAACTTCGAATTTTCTGAGGGTCTCATAGGAAAAAGTTGTGCAAAGAACACAAGAAGAAGATACAAAAATTTGAAAGTCGAAGAAAGAACAATTATTTTCCTAAAGTACTGTTTGCCATTTCTTCAAGTTTACATTTTCTTGTAATTTTACATCCTGCAGCTAATAACAATTTATAATTTATACTTTGAAATTTTATACTTATAAATTGTATATATTGAGTTTTCCAAAATATATTATGGGATATTTCTCAATGCAAAGGTCGAAACAAACAAATCAGTGGCATGGAAAAACATCAAATAAAACAGAAGTAAAATGAGTGTCACAAACCAAAAAAGATTCTAATTCTAACATTATGATGTCATTAGCATTCCTGTCATTTACTAAAGGCACCATAGAAAACTCAAAACCAAAAACCCAAAAATGTAGTGTGTATAAAAGAACTAATAATCACACCAAAATTTTAATATTTTCCTAGAAAGTGAGTAGTATATGGGCGTCAGGGGTATGAGCTATTCAAGAAGACATTCAAATAGGATGAGTGAGTGGATACCATGGGATTCAAAATTATCTAGTATCTTGCAATGGTTTGGTCATTTATTGGGAAGAATTGGATAAAGCAAAGGCAAAGTAAAGAACTAGAAAAAATCAGCTCTCATATGATCATCACACTTTAGCCATCAAAACTAGGGGTGGCAAAAGGTCGAGTCTGAGTCGGGTCCGGCCGGATCGGGACCGGGACCAGGACTCAGACCCAATAATACAATATGGGGACCTAACCAGGTCCAGAGTTTCCCAACCTGACAATATAATATGGGGACCCAATTGGGTCGAGAGTCCCCAGATCCGACCCACAAATCAAAATATCTATTTATTTAAATATATTAAATAAATATGTTAAATATATATAGGCATTATTTAAAAATTATCTCCAAATATATAATTCTATTAATTTGAATATTATTTAAATATTATATATTAAATATTATTTAAATATCATAACTATTCTGGTCGGGTCTACATGGACCCAGACGCAGACCCCAATAGTGTTCAGTTTCAGGATTTAGACTTGGACCCAACCTGCCGGGTCCAAATTTTGGACCCATACCCCGACTTGGGCCAGGACAACACGTCGTGTCAGTTCCGGGTCCATTGCCACCCCTAATCATAATCACCTATACTTGTCCAAGGTCCCAAAAAATAAATGATTCTGCTTGTAACGATTAATAATTTACATGGAGAACTCCTCCCAAAACACGTTATATAAGAAATACCTGGATTTGAAGTGAAAACAGAAGATGGCTTCGAATGATTCTGCAATTTGCAACATCTAGAGCCTGGAAATCTCGCATATCTTCTGCAGACATCTGTACTAGCTGGAGATTTTGTAGCTCAGGACACAGACCATCTTCTGCCTTAGTGATATTTTGAGCTTGAATCCTTGCCTCCTTTATCTTTCGAACAAAATTTGAGTAAAAGTCATTCTCTGCTTTTTGTGCAGTTCTAATGGCTACCTCTTTTTCTCTCCTGAGATTTTCAAAAAACTCCCTTTGGATGGCTTCTATATTTGATTCCTCTTGAATTGATAACATGCGAACCCAACCAGATTCCATGGTAACAAATGGAGACTTGCTCCTAAGGACGATTTTCCTTCCACTTTTTAGTTGTTCGCAAAGCCAAAAATCACTTGTGAAGATACTGAAATGAATGGTCTCCCCAGTTTCAGCATCTGGGTATTCATGCACAGGCACCATTGAAATTGCCCCCTTGCTAAGAAAGAGAGAAATGCTCCCTTCTCCCTCCAAATTCAAACCACAAGATTTCAGGAGTTCTCCATAGTCTTTAGAAGAATTACGTGAAATGAAGGCAACCATGATCCATGCACATGGAACAGTGGATTCCGGCATAGTGAACTCAAGATGTTGCATCGAGACTGAATTCATCGTATGGAACTCTTGGAAAATTTCGTGCTTGTTGAACACCGTCTTTGTTGCAAAATGCATAGCAGGTGCATATATGTGTTTCTGCATGAACTCATTAAATAACAGACTTGCTTGTAAAATACGTTAGGATGGCTTATTTGGTCATCCTAGTGTTAAAATTGTAGCAATACTGCCATACTTAACATCATATAGTAAATGACCATGTAGAAAGATGGCCACAAGGTGCGCATAATCCACAACAGTCGAAACTAAGGCATATTGAGATGCTAGAGTACTATTGTATTTACAACTTAAATTCTGATCCATATTTCAAGGTTGGATAGAGACACGATGGTTTGTGGATTTTTTTTCTTTTAATATCATTTTCTATATTATAGGATCAAAGAGAATATTATGTATGTTATTATCTGTCCATATTTAACAATGCTATATTAATTCAAAAGGTTGAGCAGCAGAGAGCCTGAAAATTTTAGTACATAATTACTTAATCTACCATTAGAATATAATAAATCATAAAATGCATATTTCAAGTGAGATAAAACTTTCAAAATAACAGAGTAAGCAGCGTAACTCCGCTTGGTACTCGTCAAGCCAAAACCCAGTTACATTCAAATAAACAATACCAACAATACAATTCAAGCACATAAAGCAGTAACTCACCTGAAGTTTTTGTAACCACTCATCCCCATAATAGAGAAAACCCCAATATGTGACGAAAATATGCAACTCCTTCAATGTCTTCACCTCCTCCAATCCATGTACATAGTGCAACACCACGCATCCCACTGTGTCAAGCTTTTTGAGATGTTGAAGTTCATCAATGGACTGTATCATGGAAAGTTCTTCACAGTTCCTCAAGGTCAGCTCCCTTAGACCCATATTGAACCCACTAGGGACTGAAACAATTTTCAGAAGAGGACATCTAATGATTTCCAACTTTCTTAGAGTTGGAGACATCTCAAATTCAACCAAGTTGGGGCAAGAAGTTATAGAAAGCGAGATGAGGTTCATAAACACACCCTTGACATTGACATGGGCAATGGACAGTTTACAAAGTTGTAGAGATGCCAAAGAAGAGACTGAGCCACAAATCAAGGCAAAAGACTCATTTGAGACCTGGCACTCATCCAAAACTAGCTTCCCTAGAAGGGAGAGATTTGAGAAGCATTGGTGTGATAAATAGAGGCCAGAATTTCCTATCAATTCCATTTCCTTCAATTTTGAGAGATTGCCGATGCTAAATGGCAACTGCACCAGATCTCTACACTTCTTGATGCATAAAACCTCTAAATTGCACAAATGTCCTATCTGCTCTGGTAATTCAACCAACCCACATGATGATAAAACCAGGGTTTTAAGGTTCCTCAGCTGCCCAATTGACGGAACCAAGTTCTTGAGATTGGGGCAACCATCCAAGGTGAAAATAAGTAAATTACAAAGTTCACCAAAGGAAGAGGGCAATTCCGCCAGTTCAGGACCACTTATACCAAGCCGGTGCAAAAATGACAACTGCCCAAAATAAGCAGGGAGCTTGATGAAGTCCTTACTCGAGAGCATTAGAGCGCATAAATAAGGCAGCTGAACAATGGAAGGTAGGAGCTTGAAGCTCCTACAGGACAACAAATTAAGGAACATTAGGCTTTGAGAATAAATTGGATGCTGCAGATCAAGAAGTTCACACCCAGAGATATCTAGACATGTTAGCTGGGCTAAATGATCGAATTGCAATGGAAGTGTCATAAGTTGCCTACAATTGCTCAAATTTAAGACATACAAGCTTGCAAGATGAACAAAAGAATCAGGAAGTCTTCCCAATCTCTCACAACCCGACAAATTAAGAATCCTCAGATACCTTAAATTTTCAAACAATGGTGGTAAATTTTCAAGACTGATGCACCCTGACATGTTTAGATGAACCAATGATTGCAAATTGCATATCTCATCAGGAAGGGTGACTAGAGCCTTGCAGTCCTTCAAAATCAGCGCTTTTAAGTGAACTAACTTTCCTATTGATGTTGGAAGTGCAATAAGATTTGCACATCCTTGAAGTTGAAGGTGCCTTAACTGGAGAGGGACCTGCAACCAATGAGAACAAATAAATTTAGAAGACCTCCAAAAAACAAGTACATGGGAAATGCATGTAAGAAATAACTACCTCTGAATTCTCCTGGTCATCCCACAAATGAGTGAATTGACCTCCTCCTAACGCAAGAACTCGCAAATTGGCTGTGGGAAGTCCCTTTGGAAGGGTAACATGAGGGCAAAATCGCCAATGTAGCCATACAATTCCCTTTGGTAATTTGTTGAACTCCCCTTCAATACAAGTATCTTCTAAGAAAAGCAATTTCAATTTACTCATCTTTGTGAAGCACTGCACAGGCCAAGCTCTGAGAAGACTGTTCCCGTCTTCTTTCCAAATGATAGATGAAGGGACCATTTTCAGTTCTGCCATCTCAGAGGGATTTGACCTTCTCTCCACCAGACTCAGATACTCCACGTTCATGAAGCCCTGCAACATGTGAAACCATAGAAACTCTGTTGTCTATTAGCTATGAAAAGTTAAATTGAAGTAACTAGTTCTAGGTGCATCCATGGCATGAAAACACATGGAAATGAATGAAATCATACAATATGGAAATGTGGACAAAGAAAAAAAGAAGAATGAGATAAAACAAAAATAGCAGAAAACTGAAACATGAAATACATTAAAAGGAATTTAAGACATAGGCTCTTCTTCCAACGCAACTTTTAAAGGGGCAGATTCAACCACATCCACTAAATTTCAGTGTCATATGATTATTTCTTCAAAGTGAGTGATGCTTTGGCTGTTTCAAAAAATTGGGAAGAAATGGCCAAAATAAATTATATTTATTTTTATGAATCCAATTATAGGGCATTTGAATCAACATTCCTGGGGGCATCAGTGTGATTGGAGTTGTTTGCACATTTTAGAAGAATGAGTTATGAGAAGAGGAAATGGTAATAATAATGAAAACTTATTATGTCATTTACAAGAACACTTAAGCGTTTTAAATAACTTTGGCCAATTAGTTGGGAAGAGACTCTGAATGGCGGACCAAGATTCGTGTAGCCGACCCCAATTAGTTGGAAAAAAGCTTTGATGATGATAAAATAACTTTGGCCATATAAACTACATGAAACAAAACTAATTTATTGATCTAAGACAATCTTTCAGAAATCGACCAAACCCTAAATGGGGAAAGTTACCAAAAATTTTAAAAAAAAGCACTAGTTTGTCGTCATTTATATGCATGCCCTTGTATAACAACGGTATACAACGGATGACTTACAGTGTTTTGCTGCAAGGCTTTCTGCACGTGCTTCTGCTGCCACAATCGTGTACATGAGCTAGGATCTTTCATGAAGTCTTCATTAAGAGACTGCAAGAAAAATTGCTTTAACTGTGAATGTATTGAGAGTCTCTCACCGTCCAGTTCTAGTTTCACAGTCACTATGCTTTTTTCTGCGAGTTTGTTTAGACCGATATCACTAGAGCACCCAAAGGAATCCCAAAAGCTAATCGCCACATTCTTGTCTTCTCCATCCAAGAAACATGCAATATCAAGAACAATAGTCTTTTCTATCTCACTAAGATTGACCAAACTTGATTGAAACCTCTTAGTAATTTCAGCTGGTAAGATCTCAGATGTCTTTTTTAAGGTATTCTCCCAGTAAAACCGGCTAGTAATCCCAGAAAGCTTTTTGCCATAAACCTCTAAAGACAATGGCAAGCCATCACTGAGGTTAAGGAACTCCTCGGTGATATTTTCAAGTTCCAGATGTGACAATTCAGGTCTTTTCATGGCATGCATGAGAAGTAGTTCTCTAGCAGAATCCCGGTCCATGAGCGGGACATCATAAATGCATGCATGGTGAAACATTTTAACTAATCCATTGTCATTAGAAGTTAACAGAATAGTGCTCTCATGACTTAGAACCTCATGCACCATAAGAGCTTCCAATTGAAGATGGTCATCAACATCATCGAGAACCAAGAGGATCTTGGCCCCTTGTAGATGCTTCTTGAGAAGTTTGATACCTTGATCAGTGCTACTAATATGGTCTCCATTATACCATGCCAGTTCTTTTAGAATTATTTTTTGTGCATTTTGCAGCTCCTCACCAGTCATTTGCTTAATATTCTCAACAAAGCACGAAGACCTGAATGATGATCGATGCAAATTGAAGTACCTCTTGGCTATTGTTGTTTTGCCAATTCCTGTCATACCAACAATTCCAACAATGCAAGCCCCATAAAGAGATTCATGGTTGTTTATGATAGCATGCAATTCATTAACTCTTTGATCAATAGCAACAGGGTATTTAGCAACTTCCAAGTCCACACTCTTCACTTTTCTTACCACGTCTTCAACGAGGGCACCTACGAGGTCCTCTTTCCTACAACAGTGCAATCATGCAAATATGAGTAGCTCATCCTGTAAATTAAAGATTTAATCCTGAAACCCAACCCATCCTATATATATTATTAGCCAAGCTATTAGAAAAAAAAGAAGAAAGATAGATGGTTGACTGAAAAAACCACTTTTGAAGTTCTCATTAAGCGTGCATAGAGGGGAGGATTTGGTTATGAAGCTAAAGAACTTTATCAATCCTTAAAAAACAAGTTTCACTATATTTCATGAAATTCCTTCTTGGATTTTCCCTAAATGGTAAAACCATGTAAAAAAATCATTAAGGTGATCAAATCAACCAACTTAAAGTTAGAAGTGGTTATTTTATGTGGTTCCTCACTCGGGTGCCTTGGAAATTTTGTTTTAAAGGCCCCAACTGCCCTTGTACTAGATACAAAGCCCTCGATAAGCTGGGAAATTTGGTAATTAATTTAGTGGCTCAAGACAAATGACATAAATAGTTCAAGATTAAGAATCCAAGGACATCTTTTTAATATCAAAAGCTCTTGTTCAAACATAAACAAGGAGGACGTTTTCATTTCATAAGCTCTTGGTCATGGCGGCATGAGCCAAACGATGTGAATCCTCAGTTGTTCAGACTCGGGACCCCAGAACTCGTTTCTTTTCATAAGATATACTTGTTATGAGTTTCCAACCCTAAAACATGGAGGGGTAACATACATTTTTAGCTTGAATTAAGTGGCTACATGGTTGTATCCCTCTTGTTCTGTGTTGGGAACCTGCAACTCGCTTTTCTCGTCGGAAATCTTTACAATTGTTCCTAACTCAGAACATTTAATATCGTTGTTCTGCTCAAATTAAGTGCCTTGAGTAAAATAACATTATTTACTCGTTCAGGTACTTCACATTTTCCCTTAGTAATCCTTGTTCGAGTTTTCTAACCTTGAACAAGCACATACCGCCTAAATGAGGCAAAATTTATCGAAATGTCCCTGGTTGATCAAGGTTCTAGATCTAGAACAAGGGCAATTTGATTATCTTTTAAATAAAAATATTTTTAGTGAGGTACTTGAGTGATAGCAATTTTATAAGGACCCGATTTTTATGCGGCCAAGCCCGCATATGTAGAAAAACGGGCCTCTTAATAAATCTATTTTTTAGATGGATTTTAAGATTTAATTTTTAAGGACTTGTAACCTCTAACATGGAGATCATGAATATGAAAAAATAAATAAATTTTAAAAATTTAAAACATTTGGACCATTAATTGTCATTGGTTTTAGATGAAACACCTACTTGCATCCATCTTTAATATGGATGCTTTACACTTTATGGTAAAAATGCGTTTAGCCCGCATGAAAAAAATTTCCAATCTTATAAAGTCATCACTTTAATGCTAAACTAGTTGATTTGACCGCCTTAATGATTTTTTAAATAATTTGACTATTTTAGTGTTATTATGAAAAATGGAGAAATTTTGAAAAAATCCCATATAAATTGCAGAATTTAGAAGAGGCTCCAAATAATTTATATTTTCATGTCCCATTTTTTGGCATTTCTGAATTTTTCCAAAAATATTCCCAGTTCAAAACTTTAAGTTATGAACCGAGGTTTTTTTTTTTTTTTTTGATTGAGAGATCAGTGTGGAATTTGAATTTATGAACCAACTCTTTCATATTCGGAAAAAATGAGTATAATACGTTGCCGAGGAGCAAGTTTTAAATTTAGTCCCTCGCTTGCCTATATAGAACAAGGTTTTAAAAATTGACAAACAGATCGAAACCTTCCAATAAAGACAAACAGGATCTAAATCTTCCAATCTGAATCGGAAACCGTATCGAATTCAGAATAAATATCGAGAACGAGCCAATTCCCCCGAATAAGTCGAGAATCAGCCCCCAGACGATTTGTCACATGACCGGTGATCCCGTTCACAGTTTTTCAAGGGTCTCCTGGTACTTTAGATTATGATTGAAAAGCCGGGATTATTATGTAGGTGAAAAAATGCCCAACGTACTATGAAATACGAAAGAGAGAGAGAGAGAGGGAGAGAGGGGCATTGGGTGATGTATATATAGTATACAAAAAACTTGATTGCGAGGTAAAAATAAAAGAGGACGTAGCGTTGAGATACATAGTATTATCCATTTTTGTCCTTGATGATTCTCCTGACAACCTCGAATGAATGCCATTATTTGTTTTGGTAAGATATATTATTATCTTATGGGTGCGGTTTCTATAAAGTTGCAATCTTAAACAATCCAATTAAGGTACACCTTAAATTTTTATCATAATATGTAATTTTGTTGTAAAAACTTCTTAGTATCATCTTAAAATATATTTTCATACCTAATTAGAAAATTTTAAAATCCAAAAATAGTTAAAATCAAGTAGATCTATAAAGATATGAAAATCTTGAAAATTAACAGTCTAGATAATGTGTTGCAAGATGCACTATTTTTGGGACTCAAAATTTTTTTTTTTTCATATTCATACATCTCGATGTCAAGATGATCGATTAGAGGTTTTTTTCAATATTAAAACAACATTTCCGATAGATTTTTGAGGTCCATCTGTGGTTCTACATTTTAAGGTTGCAACCTTATTAAAACTTTTCCCTTGTCTTAATACAACAAACACTCGTATAAAAGATAGGTGCTTAGTACTTATATACTTTCACAAAACTATAAAGAACCATAATGCAATACTATTATTTGTTGGAATTATGGCCTTTCAAGGCCTTGTCTTTTGCCGGCATAATTCTAGGTCACAGTGGGAGTGACTATGAACGTTGAAGCCACCAGAATCTTTGCAGGCTAGGATCCAGATAAGCCCAAATAACCTTGATTACATGAGGCGACGTTCGTCGGCCATGTTATGAACGAAGACGTTTAAGTTCTCTAGTCAGGTTCGGTGTGTGAGCGTAGCATGTGATGTGAGCCACGGCTTGGGGATCAGTAAATCCCAATTTATTTGAGATATTTTTCTGTGTGTGAGGGAAGCCTTATGTAAGTAATCTGGGCTCTTAGAGGACATAAGACCAAATCATTGATGTGTGTAGTTTGCTTACGGAGTGTGCACTAGACACTCACATTTTGAAAAGCTGTTATGATGAGGTACAATCCACCTATCAAAGCTGTGTACGTGCGTTAAGAGAGGACCCCCTGCATCTGCAAGAGTGCCTGTCCTCGAGTAACACCTATAATCCACTGAACACCCAGGGATCCAACCACCTATCGGTTAGCTTTGATAGGTCCAATCATATCCTGACTTAAGTATGTGACACATAGGGGCCTTTTGAGTTGATATGAGAAAGTGGTATGGGTTTTCGGATCTAACCACTTGAAGAATACTAATTTTGCAACAGTATTTATGTGCAGTGTCAGACTGTGATATTTTGATGGAAAATGGTTAAAACTATTTTATCATAGTTTTAGATAGTTTTTGAAAATTTTATTTTAAGGAAAAATGATTTATTGAATTTGTTATGTGGTAATTTCAAATTTAGGACAATCACATCTATGGTGTGTATCACACAAGTGGCCAATATGTACCACACCTGCAACCACTGGACTGCCACATCATGACCTTATGGGTAGTGCACATAATAATGATATGTGTAGTATTTGTAGCATATGTGTGTGGCACATGTGTGGTGGCATGTGTGTAGACACATGTAAATTGTAGAATTTTGAATTTCCAAATCTATTTAATCTAGGAATCATGTGATTGGTGGGTCCATATATTTTTATAAAATGAAAGCATGTGATGGGTAGTGAGAAGAAAAGAAGATACCTCATGGCATATGATGATTCTCTCTTGGAAAATGACACTTCATAAGAGATGAAGTGGAGTGCAAGTATGAATGAAAAGATGGAGAGAGAGGGTGGCACCCCCCTTACCTTATATGATCTTGTCTTTTGAATTTGAATTAGATGGTGGTGATTAAGAGATTTCAAATTCAATGGTTGTGATTTGCTTAAATTCAAAATTAGGGTTTGAAGGGTACTTGTGTAATTATGAAAAATTTAGAGGTGACTTATGGGCATGGTGATAAATGTATGTTTGATCGTCACAATTTATATGATAGCTACCAATAGTGATTGATAAGGCTAAGCCTTTAACCTCTCTCAACTCGAATCACTCATTGGTTGGCCAATATCTAATCTAGATTAACGGCCACACTTGGAATATCTATAAATAGGATCTATCCACCTCATTACTCTTTTCTTTCTTTTTTTCTCTCTCCCCTTTGTTCACTTGTGAGGCTCCCTTAGATGGGCCACGCCCCACTCCATCCTTCTCTTCATCCGTTCCATAAGCCTTAAAGATCTTTTTGAACTTGAGTGTACATAGTATTGACTTGATGGAGGGATAGCTCCAAGATAGGCCACACACCTACCCATGCACTTACTTTGTCACTTAAATATGAAGGAGTTGTTGTAAATAACGATAATACTAAGCTCACTTACCTTATCCTTTCTACTTTGAAGCTCATTGATTGTTGCATTTAAAAGGTCTCTATAGTATGCATCTAAAGGTGTAGTTTTGAGCAATGGCTCCTCCAAACTGTTATGGACTTTATATGTTGCTGGAAATTTGAGTACTTTCATCTATAATAGTGACATCTAGCTGGGATTTTGAACTTTATTTGCCCTCTTGATCCAATCTCCTGTTACGATGTCCCTTGCATTTGTGGTTGCTATGGGGTGTGTTTTGGTGCGGTTTTGGAACGTGTTTTAGAGATTTCCTGAGGGCCTGTCCCTTACTGTAAATCTGATTGTCTCAGGCCATAATATTGAGTTGTGAATGTTATTTAGGGCTTATGTTGCACTCTCCCATGCCCCTTTATTGGTAGAAGGCCATAGCAGACCTTTGCGTTAAAAATACTTGTTTTCTATCCCACGTGATGTTCATTTGGCCCATATTTGATGTTTGACTACTTGTTAGTGTGGCATTTTGTTAGCGCTATCGGTTAGGAGTGATAACAAGGGTTGTACTGAAACCGTTGTGTTAGTCGCGTTGTGATTGTTAATTAAAACGGCTTCCCATGACCATGTCAAACTCGTACCCATTTGGTTCTATTTGTCTTATATTTTTTTTAATATATTGTGAGATGAAAAGTGTTGTAATAGACCCATCATTGTGAAATTCTTGTTGAAAATTATTTAGTGGAAGACAAGGGTAACCTTCTTATTTCTCAGTAGTCATTGAGGTTCTCTAAAGTTTTTTTGGAAAGTGAACTGAACATTTTTATTTTCTACTCCTTGTGTGGAGTCTTTAGTACCGCTTCATTATTTTTCTGAAAATGTAGAAGAAAAAAAACAAAAAGCTAGATTTATAAGAAATTTTAGTGATTTTTTGAAATTTATTAAAAGAGCCGATTCTCCAATCTGGATCATCGATCCGATCTAATTTTCCTTATGGATGATCCGGTCACCAATCCATTTTTTTAAATATTGATATAGAAAATTCAATTTTTTTCTTTTTCCAAATAATCATAAGGTGGTTGAACCTGACCACAAGTAAAATGTATTCTCACCGGTGACCCAGTTCGGAACCAGTTCGCTTGTCTATTTTAGTGAGAGGCCGAACCGGTATGTTTACCACAAGTTACAAACTAGGGTACTTTTGGAAAAACTAAAAAATACAAAAATAGTACGAGCATAAAACATTAGAGATTTTTTAAAATTTCACATATTTATATGGAACATTTGCTAAAAATTCAATCCATTTCCTAGGTAATTTAAAAAGTTAGCTATCACATGCATAGTTGTCGGAGGATTGGACCAGCCACCAAACATATGATTCAGGAATTTAATTTCAACTTAAAAAATATATAAAAACAATGCACTTTCATGCAAATACCATATAAACAAATTCAATGAAAAAATATAAAGGAAAAGTAAAATTCAGGCCAATTCCAAAATTTTAAAAAAGGGATTGTCTACTAACCATTTATCTTGTGCATAGAGGTCACTGTTATTCTCACTCGTTAAATCTTGTGTCATTATCATTTTTACCCATTAGATGTTAGATGTATTTGGGTAAGCCATGAATTTCGAGATTTATTATTATTTTTTTTAAAAAAAACTTTGCATCTAAAACTCTTGCGACCACCCATTTTGACCACCCATTTTGAAATATGAGGGACAATAATAACCGTGACAAAATACAAATACAAATGGTAATTTTGTGAACAATCCCTTAAAACATCTACATCTCAGCAAATTAAATCAAAGAGCAGCACGCAGAGGTTAATTACCTGCTATAATCCTCAAATCTTGGCCCCCATATCTCTGCAACTTGCTTCAAACCCTCCTCCCATTTCGCGATTGTTTCCAAACAGTAATCTTCACTCTTTCTATGCATCCGAAAAGCCTTCTTGAAAGGCCCTCTATTCACATCTCTCAAATCATCAGGCCCAACATTATAGTAAACAGGAATCAATACCCCCTTGCTCTCTCCGTTCTCTCTCTCATCAACCATCATTCTCACCTCGTCCAAGCACCATGGGGACTCTGCAAACCCTTTGCTCAGCAGAACCAACCATATCGACGAAGCCCTGATTGCTTCCACGATCACTACGCTTAAGTTCTCCCCCTTTCTAATCTCGTGAGAATCGACGAAGCTCAACACTCCCAATCCACTCAGATCGCCATGAATCTTCTCGGCGAGCTTCTTGAGCTCGGATCCCCTGTGGCTTATGAACGCATCATATTGAATCACCCTTCCTCGAACCTGGTCGGAAACAAGAACCTCCTCCATTCCCTCTGGTAAAGAATTGGCAACAAAGCCAGAATCTGAAACTGTAACCTAGGGTTGAAGAAGCATAAAGAAACGATTCAGGTTGAAGAAGTCGAGGAGATGAGAAATTCTTGCATTGAAGAGAAGATGGTCGGCATGGATTGGGGTTAGGGTTAAGTTGCATGGAAGCCATTTTTTAGTAAAAGGAAATGGAATTGAAAGTAACGCAATTTTAGGGTTTAAAAAAATAAGACGACATCGACTTGCAGAGCTTTCATTGCAGAAGGCCTAAGCTCACGAGTTAATCTAACGTCCCTCGCTTATCTAACGTCCATGTCTAAGATGATGTAAAGAAAATGTTATATCCACTAAAAGTTAAAATGAACACTAAAAAAAAGGAATTTAAAAATAATATTTATATTTTTTGAAAAAGACATTCTAAATTTAGATTAGAGAAAATGACCTGCTTGCTTATCTCATGTCCATCTGTAAGATGGTTGTCCAAAGAAAATGTTATACCTAGGGAAGAAAGGAATTCAAAAAATAATATATATATTCTTTGAAAAAGGCATTCCAAATCTAGATTAGGGAAAATGACCTACTTGTAGGAGTGGGAACGGGTTCAGACTGCCCGACCCGAAGTTATTGGACCCGGACGAGGGTCTGGACCCAACCTAAAAATGAAAATAATATATAATTGTTGTGTTAAATATATATATATATATATATATATATATATATATATATATATATATATATATATATATATATATATATATATATTATATTTTCTATATTATATATAATTTATAGAATAACACTATTTGGGTTAGGCCCACATGGACCCGAATCCAACCTTCTGGGTCTAAGTTTTTGGACCCATACTCAGACCCGACCCATTGCCACCCCTACCTACTTGTTTATCTAACGTCCAAGTCTATCGATATCAAAAAATATTGTAGCCACTAAAAGTTAAAATGGACAATGAAGAAAGAAATTTAAAAAATCATATTTATATTTTTTGAAAAAGACATTCTAAGTATACGTAAGGGAAAATGACCTACTTGTTTATGTACCGCCCATGATTAAGATGGATGCCAACAAATGCTATATCCACTAAAAGTTAAAATGGACAGTAAATAAAAGAATTCAAAAAAGGAAAAAATTTACATAAGGTTGCAACTTTAAAATGTAGAATTACAAATGTATCTCAAAAATATATCAGAAAGATTGTTTAAATGTTAAAAAACAGTCTAATTGATCATCTCAACGTTGAGATTTATGAATATGAAGAAAATAAAAGTTTTTGAGTCCCAAAAATAGTACATCTTGCAACACATTATCTAGATTGTCCATTTTCAAGATTTTCATATGTTTATAGATCTACTTGATTTTAACCATTTTTGGAGTTTAAAAATTTCTAATTAGATATGAAAATAGATTTTAAGATAACCTAAAAATATTCTAAAATAAAATTAAATTTTATTATAAAATTTGAAAGTGCACCTTAATTGGATTGTTGAAGGTTGCAACCTTATAAAAACCACACCATTCAAAAATTAATATTTATATTTTTTCCAAACAACATTCCAAATTTAGATTAGGGAAAATGACTTTATACCCCTCCTTGTAATTGCCATCCTATTAGACCTTTGGGTTTACCAAAATCCATTGTACCTCTCAAGTTAAAAACTTTAGGACCTTTAGGCCCCCAATTATATTATCCTTTGTTTTTTTAACAAATGTAATCTTTTTGTTTTACAAAATGTCAAACCTATCTATTAGTCAATTCCCTTTCTTTTTTTATTCTGTTGCCCAAAACCAATTTTAACTCTTTTGTCCCCACTCTATAAATTTAGACTCGAAAATAAAACGGTTTTTTTTTTTTAATATTATGACCTATTTTACAATTGCATCAATACTTTCTGAACTTGTTAAATGATAAATCAAAATCTTTATTTCCTATTATTGATGGATTATTATTATTATTATTATTTATTAAAGAATATTATTAAAATACCAATAAAAGATGAACTATTTAGCAATTAATATATTATTGTTGTTGTTGCAGCTATTAAAATTTGTATATAAAGTCATAAAAAAACATATATATATGATTAATGGATGGGTTAGGCATTTAGTAAAACAAAACGATGAAATTCTAAAAAGAATAAAAAAAATATAATTGAGAGGTTAACTGCCCCAAACTTTAAAAGTTGAGGGGGTACAAGAGGTTTTAGTGAACATGATGGTCTAATAGGATGGTTTAATAGGAATGAAAATTATATGGAAGGGGGTGTAGGTCATTTTTCCTTTAGATTATTGTCATGTCATGGTTACAATTATCGAAATTTTGGATTTTAAATACACCCTTGAGATATATTTTGTAGGGAGACCACACAAAAATAGTATGTTTCGGCCACCTCACTAAACACTTTTCCTTGGAAATAAAAAAAAACTCATAAGCTTACTTCATTTTGGGAAAGTCCACGGATAGAATGCGCGGGCGGAGACCCGCCCAACTAACGAGGTGGACTTGAAGCGGGTGCATCCCTGCTGCGTGTTGGTTCTAACAATAGTTTAACTAATATGATACTTTTAGGGTGTGTTTGATAACAGGAAGTGTTTATCTAGAAGTTTAGAACTTTTTAATACTTTTCAAATTTCGTATTTGATAAAAAAATTGAACTTCAAACAAAACTTTCAAAAACTGTTGAAGTTCCAATCTTGTTTTAAAAACAAAACTTCCAACCCAAGGGTTGGAACTTCAACATGGAACTTTTTTTAATGAAAACCCCCCATATATAAAATGTATATATTTTATTGTATAATATACAACATAATTTATTGTATAATATATAATATATTTTATTATATATTATATTATAGATATTTACAATATTATATAATAAAAATATATACAATGTATAATAACATATATATATATATATATATTATAATAAAATAAATAAAAAGCACAATATATGTTATACATATATATCATATAATATTATTTGAAGTCTTTTATATAAGAAAAATAAAGATTAATAAAATAATTCACTATATAATATATCTTATATAATACAAATATATATTAATAAAATAAATATAAAATACACTATATTATATTTTACATTACGTTATATATGATATATGTATATATTTTATTGTATAATACATAATATAATTTTTTGTATAATATATAATATATTTTATTATATATCATCTTTTATTTATATAATATATATTTATAATATTATATAATAAAATTATATATTAATAGAATAAATATCAAATACAATATATAATATACTATGTAATATTATAAATATATATATATTATACTATATATATATATATATATATATATATATATATATATATATATATATATATATATATATATATATATATATATATATGTATATTACATTTATGCAATATAATATATTTCATTATATATTAAATGTAATATAATATATTCCATTGTATAATATATACTATGTATAATTATATTCCATTGTATAATATATACTATTGTATAATTATATATTATACTATGTTATATATATATATATATATTATATAAGATATATATTTATATATTTATGTAATATATGATATTTTCATATATATATATATATATATATATAGAGAGAGAGAGAGAGAGAGAGAGAGAGACTAAAAATTAATATAAAATACAGTATATTATATATTATAGTATGTTATAAATATTATAAAATATAATATATATTTATAATATTATATAATAAAAAAATATATTAATAGAATAAATATAAAATACAAGGTACAATATACTATATTATTTTATGTAATATATAATAATAAAATAAATAAAAAGTACATTATTATGTTATATATATTATAATAAAATAAATATACAATATATATATATATATTATTTATGTAATAAATATAAAGTATATATATATATATTACATATTTATGTAATATAAGATATTTTCAGATATATATATATATATATATACACATATTAATAATAAATAATAAATATAAAATACAGTATATCATATATTATAGTATGTTATAAATATTATATATTTATATTTAAATTATTATCAATGTAAATATAAATATAAGATATTTACCATATATCCCAGGATTTATCAAACACATAAACTATGAACTTCTTAACTTCCCATAGAGGTTATCAAACACAGACCATGAACTTCTTAAGTAACTTCTAATTAGAGTTCTTCGGGAACTTTTAACTTACCGTTCATGAATTTGATTCCAGTTATCAAACAAGCCCCTAATTTATAGTTCTTCAGAAACTTCCAACTTACCGTTTATGAACTTGTGTCCAATTATCAAACAGACCCTTATATAAGGTGTGGACGTTGTAATTTAGAAGTAAAGTGCATCTCAAAAATTCACCAGAAAATGTCATTTTGTCACATAAAAACCCTCCAATATCATTTCAACCTTGTGATGTATGGGTGTTAAAAAAGTGATTTCAAATCGCAGAATAGTGCATTTTGTAATGTATCATCTAAACCATCAATTTTCAAGATTCTCATGGGTTTTTTTATCAGTTAGATTTACACTAATTTTTAAACATGGAATTTTATAATTAGGGATGAAAAGAGATTTTCCGACCATCACAAGGATTGCCAACACTGAAACAACATACTTCAACATCATTTGGAGGATGCCTTATTTTGATTGTTTAAAGGTATCAACCTTATAACATTGAAAAAGCTGCGTGCATAAGCGGAGGCAGTTCTACACATGCGTTCACTTATACAACTCACATCCATCATAAAGACGGATGTTAAAAGGTAGTGATCCCACCAAAATCCAAAAATCAAAAGTCTAAATAATTACATCAATTAATATTATTATTTATTCAAAAATTAAATTTTTATATTTATGTTTACCTTGGTATAGATTGTCAACTCTTAAAATTTTTGATCCACAATCCATCTTAAATAGACGAGTAAGCCCGAATAATAAAAAGACCATGTCCTATATGGGTGAGGTTTCTACAAGGTGTCAACCTTAAACAATCACAGTAAGGTGCACCTCAAAATATCATTAAAATATGTATTTTCAGTGCCCAAACTCTCATCATGCCCTAAAAGTCGATTTTTCACCCCTACAATGAAATCGAAAGTTTCGAAAATGGTCCAAATCTAACATATCTATGAGCACTCGAAAATCTTAAAATAGACGGTCTAGATAATGTGTTACAAGATGCACTATTTTTAAGACTTGAAATTCATTTTTTCTTCCATATCCATATATATCGAGATCAAGATGATCATTTGGAGAATTTTATAGTGACGAAACAACCTTTTTATGGTTTTTTGAGGTGCGCCTTATTTCTACCGTATAGGTTGACACCTTATATAAACTTTTTTCGTGTATTATATTGTAATATTTTAATAAAAATGTAATAAAAACTCGTTTATCAATCTCTATCCTACCTAACACATATGATCAGGTCCAGGTCCAATGACTTGGATCCGGCATAGGCCCAGGTGCCTCCTCGTGTTAAAAAAGTATCAAATTGCCCTTTTTCTGAATCCCTAAGAATCCAGTGGCATTTTGATAATTTAACCCACTCAAGTAGTTCAAGCTTAGTTACAAAGATACCACTAATTGTTGAGAGTTGGGAAAATGGAACTGTCAAATGACAAAATACTCTTAGGGTTGGCAATACAAATTTATGAGCAATTTTGGGGTTCCCAACCCTGCACAATAGTGCTTTTGGAACTTTTGAACAAACTTTTTTTGACAGAGTATCTTATTCTTAAAAAGTAAACTCTTAAATGCTGGTAAATGGGATCTTTTGAGCTCTTTAATAATTTTGTATCCAATAATTATGACTCCTTAAATGATAGTTTTCCTTTTAAATAAACGCATGATGATAAAAGGTTTACCTTTTTCAAAAGACAAGCAAGAAAATTGAGGTCCAGAATTTTCATGCCATGGGAAGTTATTGAAAATTAGAAGTCTGAGCAACCAATCAAGTTTTAAGGGTTAAGAATTGTAAAGGTTTATGTTTTAATTGCTATAGAGTTTGTAAAATAGAGCTGCACCTCCAAATTTTATCATAAATTTAATTTTGGTGTAAAAATTTATTAGGATGGCTTGAAAATATATTTTCATCTATAATTGCAAAATCTTAAACTCTAAAAATAGTTCAAATCAGGTAGATCTATATGTTGGGTTTATGTAGCCTTTAAAGGCCTTATGAGAGCTTGTATGAGCATTTTATACAGTGAAATATAAACTCAGTGGGGGTGTGGTCCTTTTGTGGATCATACTAGGCAAATGTTATTTGTTGATACTCGAACTAGGCGCGACGAGCTAGGCCAGCCAAGATTTGAAAAAACGCAAGATGCCTGGGCATATGGATCTATCGAGAAGAGTTTAGTGGGTTATCCCTTGATGAGGTCGGAGTATACCTAGATGAGAGCCAATGGACGGTGTGGCCCTTGCGTGTGACGAATAGCCTTTAGAGACAGGGCTAAAACATCATCGTTATATCATCACACAACGTGTACATAGATAGCCATTTTGAGATTCACCAATGAAGGTGAATCGTGTACATGTGCGAGAGATTACCCCTATGCACCACAGAGTCATGGTTACATCATGGTTTGGAAGACCATGATTTGTTGTTTCGAAGAACCTGAAATCCATAAACTGAGATTACGTTTTCTAGTCTATTGGCTAGTTTTGGTAGTCCAATCATGAACCCCTGCAGTGGACTATGAGTCATGGGAACGGCTGAGTCAGTTTGTGAAAGCTAGGTGGATCGTGATTCATAGTTGAAGGTGGAGTGCTCCCATGTATTGATAATTTTGTAGATCTAATGGATCTGATTCCCATCAAAATTAATTAATTTTATATTATGCAATTTTTAAAATGTTTATTTGAATTTTTGTTAATCTTTTGATATTTTATTTTTATCATTTGAATCTATAAATTAAGATAAATTAATTTTTAAATGTTTTAAATAAAATATAAGATTTAATAATTTTAAATATCAAATAAAATATTTTCTGAAAGTATTTGGGACGTCCATAAAATATAGGGCCCAAAATTTAAAAAGATGTGGATTAGGTGGGTCCACATGTGGCCACCAAAAGGTGGCAAGCCCCCACCCATTTACGTAAGATTATTGAGAATAATGTTTATCCACTTGCTTAGCTTATCTTATTAAGTATAGCCAAACTTATGTGATAAGGTTTAATATTTTAGATAGTTATTAATTCTTTGAATCAATATTGATTAATCAAATAAAAAAGGATTTGATATTATTAAAATATGAGCTTTCTTTATTTGATGGGAATAGATTTAAGAAATAGAGGATAATACTCTAGCTCATCCTTTTGAATCTTGATTGTGGATCAAATAGATTGATGGTTCAAATATCTTATCCCACAAGTCTCTTTAAATCGATGGTTGAGATTTCTCACCCCACAAGTCTCCTTAGATCGATGGTTGAGATTTGACCCTACGAATTGAGGCAAAATCTATGGCATAGAAAATCTTTAGATCAATGGTTGAGATTTCTCATCCCACAAGTCTCTTTAGATCGATGGTTGAGATTTGACCCTACGAATTGAGGTAAAATCTATAGCATAATTTTTTTATACAATGAGGTGTTTATTCTCTTATCTCTCTTTAACAATTCTCTCTCCCTGTCCAAAATTCCCTTCGGAAGAATGAGATATGTATTCTCTTCTCTCTCTTTAACAATTCTCTCTCCCTACCCAAAATTCCCCTCTCTTCCCAATGGGAAGCATGCTCCAAATTTATCTCTCTCTAAATTGCATTATGTTTTATGTTTTGCATTATGTTTTATGTTTTGGTGACACGCACCATCTCTATTCTTTATGTTCAAGATACACTATTTTTAAAACTTGAAATCTTTTTGTATTTTCATATTTATGTATCTCAATGTCGAGATGATCAATTAAAAAAAAATTCAATATCAAAACAACCTTTTATGATGGATTTTTGAGGTGCACTTTAGTTCTACATTTTATGGTTGTAACCTTCTATAAACATTTTCTTTCAATTTAAGCTCTTCTTGCTTCTATATGATTTCACACAAATCGATGAAAATGTGTTGACAATCAAATAAGAAAGATATATCAGAAAAAGGAGTCGTGATCGTGACTGATGGATTAAAAAAAGAAGAAGAAGAAGATGATCGGAGGATATTAAGAAAAGGGTGGTTTGTATAAGGCGCCATCTTTATATGATAGAAGTAAGGCACAACTATTTAAATTTACTTAAACAATCAAAGTGTGACACACGTCCAAACTTTGTGAGAAGATCTAGTTTTAATACAAGAAATCCCTATGATGACTTGATAATCTATTTGCACATCTGGTTATGAAACTTAAAGCCTTAAAAATAGCTCAAATGGAGCATATTTGAGTACTTGAACGTTTTGAGAATGGACATTATATTTAATGTACCACTAGATGCACCTTTTAAGGACGTGATATCTTCCTTTTTGTTATATCTATATTATCGTGGTTGATACGATCAATTTGGAGATTTTAATATCAAAATAATATTTTTTCAAGGGAAATTTTTATATCCCTATTTTATAGTATAAGGTTTACATTTTATATCAATAATAATTATAAGGATCGAATCGGTGAACCGGTGAGGAGTCCAGTCTAATTAAATTGGTAAAAGCTCATCAAATTCGCCTTTATTTTGATCGAAGATCTTATATTGTGTTATGCGATTCGCCTTTGTTTTGGCTGAAGTGGTTGAAGCCTTCAGATTTTAAGATAAGACTGAAGCAAAGCGAAGTTTGGTGATAATGTTTCGGTCTATTGAACAGCTTCATTAAGATTCGAGTCAAGGCACCGTCAGTTGTTCCAAAAACAAGCGGCAGCATTTAATATACTCATGTAAGACCCGTGTCCCATACATTTATCCCCTAAACTTTTGATTATTATGGGATTAGTGGATAAACTATGATTGCACCCTAACATTATTCCTGAGTTTATAATTCATCTGGCTTTCTTAAATGCAATCCATCGCTTCTATATCCTTTCATTAATGTCAGAAGTTTTCACGCTCTCGCTCTCGCTGGAGCATATTGTTTATTTACTGCACTAGGAAATTTAAGTATAGGAGTCTTTTGGGACTCTAGATCTTGGTGATTTACCCACTTCAACCTAGTAAACATAAAAAAAAGGAAAATTCATAGTAGCCAAAAAAAAGAATGAATTTCAAAAGCCAAACCTAAAAATGCAACATCTTAAAATTGAATTTGCACCTTTTAATCCTTAGATCCAAGTATTAAAAAACTTAGAATCTATGTTCTTTATATACAATTTTTTCCTTTAACTATGGAAAAAGTTTATGTAATATTGTAATCTTAAAATGTAGAATTAAGGTACACATAAAAAATCCATCATAAAAGGTTGTTTTGATGTCAAAGAATCATGTAATTAATCATCTCCACATCGAGATGTATGAATATGAAAAGAAAAAAAAAATTAAAGTCTTACAAATAATGTATCTTGCAGCACATTGTCTCGAAGATCAATTTTCAAAAGTTTATAGATCTACATAATTTGAACTATTTTTTAGTTTAAAATTTTATAATTAGAGATGAAAATAGATTTTCTAACCATCATAAGAAATTTTTACAACAAAATTATATTTATAACAAAATGTAGAGGTACTTCTTAATTTTATTTTTTTAAGGTCACAACGTTATACAAACCACATCTTTTAAATAGTAGACCCCAAAGCTCCTAAATGAGTTCCTTTTCTTGAAGGAGTAAGTGCGCAGTAAACTCCCTCGAGAGCATAGTAATGGAGTTTGAAGGAATAGTTGCCTCTTTTGGAATAATCTAACGGTTATTATCGAACCTTTGGTCGTATGGTCAACGCACGTTGCATAGAAAACTAAGAAGTGAACAGGAAAGGCCAGCTCAATTGCTGAAATTTAGTAATTTTTTAATTGAGAGAGATAATACATATACTGGTTTTTAGATAGACATGAAACAGATATGCTCAATACTAACACATGCCATCGAAACCGGCCGGTTTGTTGAGCACCTTCATTTACCGAAGATTAGTTATCGTTACTCCTTATATCTCTCTCATCCTGTGTATATTCTCTTTCCATCTGTGACCCATCTATTCATTGATGCTTCATTGCTTTCACTCTCGCAGAAGTCCACATTCCTGATATTGGGTCTCAAATCATTTTCTCTCTCTCTGATATTGGGTCTTGGTCTCTCTGTCTACTGTGATTTTTAGTTTATTTGCTTATGACCATGGCAAAAGCCTTGCTGTTTTTCTGCCTTTTCCTTTTTTCTGTGAGCTCTTTTACTCTGTCAAATGGGGCTAGAGCTGCAATACAGAGCCCTAGAAAATATGCAAAAATATATGAGCTGAAGAAAGGGGACATGCAAGTGAGGGTTACTAACTGGGGTGCTATCATACTCTCTGTTGTGATCCCTGATTCAAAAGGTCACAGTTTTCTCTTATTTGTGTCTTGGGTTTTTTCCCTGTGATTTATTATTACTGAAAAGTTTGTAATATGTGTTTTCTGTGATTGGATTTACAGGAAAGTTGGATGATGTTGTGCTTGGATTTGAAAAACTTGGTTCTTACATCGTAAGTTTATTCTTTTGTTGACTTATTTAGCTTATCATATCAATCCACAATTTACAATAAATAATAATACTAAATATGATAAATTGTGGTGAACTGGTGCTCTCTAAAATGTTTAAAATCTATATTGATTTCTTTTATGTTTTGTGGATAATGATTTCTTTTGTTATGTTGCCTAATGACTAAAAAAACTGTTCCTTGAAAGCTGATATTTTTCTTTTGGTGTTCTTTTCACAAATCATAAATGTTGTAAATATTTTAATTACTGATAAATTACCCAAAAATTATTAAGTGATCATTATGGCAGTGTAGCATGGTTGGACAAAGTCCTTGTGATTGTATGCATGTTAGACAATCTATTCAAATTTATGAGTAGTTGTTAGAAACACACTGCTAATTTTAATTCTAAAGTTTTAAACTGCATCCTGATTCCAATTACAGCATTTGCTGGTACTTTTTTTAATCACTTAAAAGAGTTGATAATTGTTTATGATTTTTTTTTTTGGGGATTTTCTCCCATGTTACAAATTTTGTGAGAAATACCCAAATATTTCTTATGTGATTATGGTCGTCCTGTAGCATGGTTGGGCCTCCAAGCCCTTTTATACTGAAAATTTATAGTTTTTGTTTAGAACGAAAATGATATACGAATATTCATGATACAGAATGACACTACGTACTTTGGAGCCATAGTTGGGAGGGTTGCGAATAGGATCAAGGATGGTCGATTTGTATTGAACGGGCAAGCGTATAGGCTGTTCAGAAATGATGGCAATAATACCCTTCATGGTATACATTTATTTTTCTTCTTTTTTTCCTTTTTTTTTTGTGAATATTTCCGCATGCTTATTTATGTAATTTAGAGTTTCAATCTCTCTGTCTCACTCAAACTATATCTTATGTTCTTTCTTGGTATGATGTTGCTATAGGAGGGCACAGAGGCTTTTCCAAGGTTTTCTGGACAATGAAGGAAAAGCAGGATGGAGAGTTCCCCTATATTACTCTTACTTATCACAGTTTTGATGGGGAGCAAGGTAAGAGCACTCTTCGCTTTTCTATCTCTCATTCCTGTATGTTGCTTTGTATTATCTCAATTTCATTTATGATGGGCTAAATAAAATAAAAGTAACGACAGTTGAAAAAGCTACACTATACTTCAATTTATCAGCATATGATGAATTTTACACATAGGAAAAGCATACGTTGTGATCAAATGGGAACGGGTACCAAGATACGACTCACAAAGAATGGAAATTTATTGATCGATCTTCTTTTGATATGGGAAAATAAATCTAAACTGATATGGACTAGGAATTGAAACTGACATGTACTGACCAAGTGAAAGTATAATGAAAAAGTACAGAGGAAATGAAACTCTTTTAGTTTAGAAGCTCTAAATTTTTTCAGGGTTTGTTTATTTTAATTTGGTCCAGAAAAATAAATGCTTTTAAGTAAATGCACTATACATTCTTATGAAGGTTCTTTTTGTGTCAGTTTGTTATGTTCCTCATTTTCCTTTTATTTGTCCATTGTACTGTGATCCACTGACAAATACATAATTACAATTCACTTCCACTCATCTCACCTCCCCCAAACACACACACACACACACACACACAAATTACAAAGTCTTCCTTTTAATATTAACCTATACCAGATTTTTTTGCTATTCTTTTGGGCAACTTAATAAAGTCACATATTTAGAATTGGCACTTTGTGAATTGACTAATTCCTCAATTGATGTGCTATCTCTCCTGTCCTATGTTGTATGTGGATGTTGTACTCAATGAAAGAAATCTAGTGCCATTTTCTTGGAAAAGGCTAAGTAGTCATAATTGCATCTCTATTTATTTACCCAAATGTCTACATTTTATTCAATCAAAGACACATTTTTTTAAACAGCTTTGCAATCACTATTATCTATCCATTTATAAGAGCTACTAAATTGGCTGCCATTTTCAGGTTTCCCTGGTGATCTCGATGTGTCAGTTACATACAAACTTGTTGGAGACCTACAGATTAGCGTCTCAATGGAAGCAATCCCAAGAAACAAGCCAACTCCAGTTAACCTAGCCCAACACACTTACTGGAACCTTGCAGGCCAAAACAGTGGCCCCATTCTTGGTAACACAGTTCAACTATGGGCCTCTCAATACACCCCAGTTGACAAAACCCTAATTCCAACCGGTGAAATCTTGTCTGTTGGCAACACTCCTTATGATTTTCTCCAACCCTACACAGTTGGTAGCCGGATCAGTGAAGTTGCCAGTGGTTATGACATTAACTACGTTCTTTCTTCTTCTAAAGAAAGCAATGGATTAAGAAAGGCAGCAAAGGTTACAGATCACAAGACAGGAAGGGTCCTTGAGCTATGGACTGATAATGTTGGCCTTCAGTTTTATACAGGCAATATGCTGAATGATGTGACTGGGGGCAAAGGCGGTTGCGTTTATGGTATACATGATGCACTTGCTTTGGAGACACAGGGGTTCCCTGACTCTGTTAACCACCCCAACTTTCCTTCTCAGATTGTGAATCCTGGTCAGGTTTACAGGCACAACATGCTGTATAAGTTCTCATTTGTGTAGGGGTGTTGTTTCAAATGGAACCTTTTCGGGTTCGGATAAATGTCTTGAGAACAACTTAAGACTATTTTAGGGGGTTAGGCATTGCTAGTTTTTCTTGCTCGTTGGTCTCTGGGTTTTTTCCTACCCTTTGAAACTTATTATTATGGCCTACTGGTCTAGAACTCTATATGCCTTTAAGGGCCATGCACAAAAAACCATTTTAACAAAACTGAAGAAATAAGCAGTTGATATTTTTGCAATTTATTGATATTCTGGTCAAGATACATGAGTGTATGCATTCCATGCACCCCCTCACCATTCACCTCTTCATTTAGTTCTCAGGAGCCCTTGGAATCGTTCTATTCCCATTAGTTTATTTATTTATTACCATTAGTTTATTTATTTATTATTATTTTTTAAACTCCTTTTGTTAATTGACTTGATCTGGATCCAAATTGGAGTATCCTGCGATGGATTAGGCAGCCGGATCCAGTATTTAAATGGTTGTTTATTTGCTCTTTTATTTTCAATTACATGGATTGAAAATATTTTGTTTTGATATTTGGATATTTATCACCATCTAAACTAACTATTAGCAAGTTGATAAATGCGCGTCCATTTTTTTGGCAGATCTTCGCTACTGCACACCTCTATGAGAAATCTCCATGAATGGATTTATTGATCTTTCTCTCAATCTTAAAAAGAAATGGATTTATTGATCTTTCTCTCAATCTTAAAAATAATTGTTAACGACTTGCATTGAAGTTTTGGATACGATACTGAATTATTGGTAGATATATCAGACATACTGTACATATCAGCTTATATATCCAATATCTTAATGTTTTTCTGAACCTTGCTCTCTGTAAATAGTAAATTTCTTAAACTTAAGTTCAGTCAAAGTAATGGTTATGGTAAATCTGGATATCTGAAATTTAAGTCATGGGGTGGAGATGGGGTAGATGTGCACTAAGCTCAAGAAGTAATCCCAAGAAAACAAGTCATGTGTTTGTTAGTCACAAAAATATGGCGAAGAAAGAATTAGCTGGTTTGTCTGACAATAATGTTCAATATCATTATTTCTTCAGACTTCAATAACGCTCTTTTCTTAAGAAGGAAGAGTGGCTCTCTATGTTACTCTACATGCATAATTTATCTCTTCTTGCTTCATTCACAACCATGATCTAACTATGATCTTAATCAAATGACCGTGAATACAACCATGATCTTAATCAAATGACTGTGAATGAGCCAGTAGAAACACTGGCTGGGACTAGCTTATAACATTGTTTTCGAATCATTCCTGGCAATTTAACATGGATCGGATGACGACTGTGGATCTAAAAGCACATAGACAGAGAGGAATAAAGGTTTCCATGCATGTAGTGCGTTTTCTTCATAGAAATTTGGCGCTTTTAAAATAAAACCGAGAACTTGTGTCAACCTTTCAACCTTCTAGAAAGCTTGCTCCTATCTAGTGCTTAATAGTAGTGATATAAATTCTAACTATTGGTGGTAGTGTTAACTATGGAAAAAGTTTATATAAGGATACAACCTTACCTGTTGAAATAAACTTCAGTAATCTATACCATCCATTTTATTTGGACGGTTTAGATATGATATTATCTAAAAAAAACATGTAGGCTGATATTGTCTTAAAAAGATGTCAAATGTACACCATCCAACTAAAATAAACGGTTTAGAATGTTGCAACTTTACCTCTCATTTAAGCATGAGTTGTTAAGGTCCCTACAGTTGGTTCAAGGGGCACCTGCTCTTTTGCGTTTTGCCTTTTGCCCTGGCCATATCAATTTAGCCGCCGAAAACTGGTTGAGGACCTGGCCTTATCAAGTTAGCTGCCGAAAACTGGTTGAGGAGCCTGCAACTAACAGATGTGTGATAAACTATTGCTTATGTACATGAAAGAAAGCAACTGACAACAAGTTCAGCAAATTTCAATTTCCTATTCAAGATTCATGTGCCCGTTTTGTTCAAAAAACTCTTGAAACCTTCACATGCATATGCTGGAACTTCGTAAAATTTGATGACTAAAGGTTAGAAGATAATGACAGATGTGTGGTTGCTGGTAATTTTTCATTGTAGTCTATTATGGACGAATGCCCCTTCCCAGTGTTTCGGGACTTGCCCGAGCTCACTCGGATTGGGCTGAGTAACTCAGCCGGCGAGGCTGAATTGGACCTAGTATGTACAGCTCCGATACATAAAAAAATAAAACATTGTAAAAAAATATATATAGGAATGGTTGTATAAGTCTTTTTTATGATTTGGATGTTTTTGGAAATGATAGGTGAATGGTTTTGCAAGCTCTAAAAATAGTGTATATTGTAACAAATTATCTAGACCGTTCATTCGCCCTAAATATGAGTGTTCATAGATCCGCAAGATTTGTACTAATTTTTGAATTTCGAATTTCATTGTCAGTGTTGAAAATTGATTTTAGAACCGTCATGGAGATTTCCGTTGCAGAAATGCTTTCCGAGGATTTGAGGTGAGGCTTTATTTTGTTTTCGTAACGCGTAGGCCTTATTGAAACCTCATCCAAAATATTTATATAACTCATCACCTTTATAATATAAAAATAAGCCACACATCATTAATTCACTAGAAATAGACATTTATAGTGCTAGAAAATCTTCAAATTGATCATCTAGACCTCGAGATGTATGTATATGGAAAAATCAATTTCAAGTCCTAAAAATATTGCATCTTGCAATACATTATATAGACCAATAATTTTCAAGATTTAAAGTGTTTCTAGATATACTTGATCTACACCAATTTTAGAACTTCAAAATTTGTAAGTAAGAGTGAAAATAGATTTTCAAGCCATCAGAAGAATTTTCAACGCTAGAGTTGGATCATTTTACAGGACTTGAAGGTACATTTTACTTTGATTGTTTAATTGTTTAATGGATGTCTTGTGTGAACTCTACCCTTCATAGAAACAACTAACATACATGAGCCTTCAAAGATGGTTTGTTTGACTGTTGGAATATTATGTTCCTAACACTAACAGTGGTCTTTAAATTTGGCTTTTGACCTCATTGGAAACTCAGCAAGATCCCCTTACACTGGTTGACTTTAATAAATTAGTTGCCCCTTCTCAACTCTTGAATGGCTCCTTTCGTCATCTGATTGAGTGTATACCAAATGCACCGATACATGACATGGAAGGCCTTGAAAAGCATCATTCAAAGGAGCTTTTTTGCTGGCATGCATTTCTCATGTCCCAACCTGCTCTTGGATTTGATGTCCTGGTCGAGAAGTTTGTCACTTACTGCAATGGGTTGCCACTCACTCTGGAAACTCTTGGGGCCCAAGTTTTTGGAGAAATCATTCCTTTATGGGAGTGAATACTACAAAAAATGCCCAAAATATACCAGGAGATATTGATAGGCATCTTAGAATCAGTTATGAATCTCTCGATTGGTCAGAAATGCAAATATTTTTGGATATATCATCAGAGTTTGGGATGCATTTGGGTGGTACGGTTGTGTTGGGCTTCAGTCTTTGTAGCAGAAATGCCCCGTAAGATTGGAGAAGAATAAGTTTCTTATCCATGACCAACTGAGAGATATGGCAGCAAAATATTAGATGAGGAGGACTTTGACAATCCTGGACGTCGCAGTCATCTCTGGCGGCCCAATGATGTCATCAAAGTTTTGGATGAAAGAAGTGTGCATTTCTTGCTTTACTTGTGCTGTTCTCCTTTCCAAATTGAAATGGTTCTTGTCTATGTTGAGAACACAATGAGCATACAATTTTGAAACTTGATTGCTTTTCATACATGGCCATTGCATTTCCTCATTTGAAGCATTGTTTTCTCTTTCCCTCTTGGGTAATTAATCCAGAACTCTATCTATATCAACAATATGTCAAGCATCCAATCAAAATCAAACATTTTGGAGAAATATCATGAACACATTCTTGTTGTCTAGTCAGAGTAATCGGTCATAATTAGAAGAAGTTGGAAAAGAATTTATATTTACAATAAAATATAAAAAAATTCTATTTCAATAAGAGAATATATGTTATTAGATCTACATGAAATTTTATGTCCTGTTTTATTTATGATAAATTTATTGTGAGCTTTAATTAAGTGCATTTTATGAATTGCCAAAATAAGAAGAAATTATCGCATACAACTTTAATGTAATTTAAACATCGGTGAACATTAATGTAACAGATCTCAAATGATTAGATTTTCCTGCAGGAGTAAGCTGCATTTTTTTGGACATGCAGTGTACAGGGAATAACAGTAAAAATTTACACTTATGGTAATAACAGTTACTAATATGCTAATTGCAGCTACTTAGGATTATCTGTTGCAGAGATCTTCTAGATTTTATTCTGGCAAATTTTATCCTATAATCTTGTAGCTAATTCTTCCTGTTCATGGTTGTGGTAATCATATAAATACTATGAATTTCTATTATAGAGAACATGGTTGCTTTTAATCTAGCAAATTAAAGCACTATTATGATATTATCATAGGTGCATAGTCTTCTTGTCATCTTGGTTTCTTCTCCAGGGTTCTGAAACTGTTCAAGGACTTACCCTGATAGTGAATGCAGTTGAAGCAAACATGATTGATTCTTTTATCGTACCAAAGTCTAAAGTAATAGGGCGAAAAGAAGGACCTCCATTATGGTCTCTTAAAATGATGCTCATTTTGGAAGAAAAATTGAAAAAAAAGAAGAAGGCAAGTAAAACTATTCAAATGCATGCCAAAAAGGAGTACAGTGAACTAGGCATAAAGGCACATCATATGAACATGGAAGGGCATCAAGTGAACCATGAAAGGAGGGATTTAAGAGGTTTATACCTTCCTGTTTGGAGGAGATTCAAAACAAGATAAAATGGGCTTGGTGTGAAGAAGAGGAGACCTTACTTTGGATGACAACAATCATCATGCACCATGGACCCCCATCGAGTTGGTTGAAATTCCAAGAGAGGGGGCTTTCTCTCTCCTTATTTCTGTTGGCAAGACTCCATGGGTGGTCATGTTGGGTTCAAAATGACATAAGGTTAGAGTGAGAGAATTTGGGTTTTGGAGTATATATAATGTTTCCTAAAGAGAGGTGAGATAGCTTTTCATAATCCTAATATTGGCCATTAATTTAAAAGCATTTATGGTTTGAGAAGAGGGTTGATTCTAGCCTCACTATTCACATGACTAGCTATCATAGATGAACCGCTGTGATTTTGCCACCTTATCTCCATAAGTACAATCTGATTTTCAAATTTTTTCCTAAATAATAATTCTGAAAATTCAAAATGCAATTTAAATCACATTACACATTTAACTACAGTTTTAAATAAATGATGTGAGAGAAAACCTTAAAAAGGGGTATACCCCTCAATTATGTATACTTTCTCACTATTACTTTTCAAATTCAAACCATATATTTTCTCACTTAGTCTTAATCCACAATATGGTGTTGTAAGACCCATGTGTGGTCATAACATACTTGGCTCACCTCACCTATGACCCACCATCCATGGTAGAAGTTCATGCTTGGCTCATCGAAACTACTATAGTGGAATGTAGCTGGATCTCAAGGACATGCATTTGTGGACGTTGGACGTGGGGATTTTCTCTTAACACATGCATGTCTTTTTCAAATAAATCATATTGTTAAATAGTTTGTAGTTGTTCGTGCACATGCTCTGAAAAGGCTCGTTGTCAAGGATTTGGTTCATACCATGTCAAAGCCCATCCTTTTTACACAAGGCTACATCAAAATACATATATTCTTTTATTCGTAGACACATATTCATATAAATAATAGAAACACTCATGCCCGGGTTTATTATGATCATGAGGCATTTGTTGTGCGCGAAAGCTTTAAACCCGATAGGTTGATTTTTGACAAATAAAGTACGAGAAATAAAATATGAAACACATACACAAGAACGCAAAGATTCACGTGGTTCACCCCCAAAGGGCTATATCCACGGGCGTGGCAAACAAAAATACACTATGCCAATGAAAGTTACATCAAAGATTTTGGAACAAATTTCGACAAAAACCAAGTCGAGCAAACCCTTTTAAACTACTCTCCTTTCTTCTCTTTACTTCTGGCAACCATTACCAACAATACTAGATAAAGATGCGAAAGCAACGAAAAACTGACTTTCTCTCTAACTAAAAGGGAACAACCCAAAATCTCTATAGGAACCGTTGCTATACAAGAAACCAACATCTAACTTTGCAGGAGTCTTCAGGAAGCACCATCAATGTTTCTCTTCATAAGAAGCTCTCTTCTCCAAGAAAAAATTGCATCTTATGCACAGGAGGCCGGGTCTCCCTCTCTCTCTAGAAGAAGCACCAATCCCCCTTGGTGACCCAAATAAGGCACATAAATTTTCTGTATTTTTATCCCATAAATATAAGATTAGGAATCTATCATCTCAAAAATAAGAAACTTCCTATAGATGTTACATATATATTTAAAGACCAAGAGATATATCCATCTAAAAGTCCTAGTCTTTCTGGATTTTTATTTCTTTTAGAAAACTTATCAATATCAATCTCAATCCCACATAATATAAAAATATATCAATCCCACATAGTATGGTGATTTTGGATAGCACCAAATCTAACAGTATTCTCATACCCCTTGAACAAGGACAACTTTCAACCTTCTCAGTTTGTTGTCTTTCAATCTTATTCCTCAGGATCCAAGGTTTTTTGGCTCTATAAACACCAATACTGGATCCCAATTCGAATAGATCTAGCGAGTCATGTGTTCATGTTCACTCCCATTGTGAGTAAGAACTATAAGAAAATAATGGTGTCAAGGCCCTGCAAGGCCACAACCCCAGTAGGGTCGCCTTCCAAAAATCCATCTTAGAGTTGATTTAAGGTCTTTTTCATTTGGGTGAATGTTGATAATTTCGATCACCATGATTATGTATCTGAAATAAAATAAATTTTAAACTTTAAAAATAAACTATTGTAAGGGTATAATTTATATAAGACATCAACTTCAAACAATCAAAGTTGACGTCCATACCTTGTAAGAAGATGCATTTACTGTCCCAAAACTCCAACGATGGCCTAAAGATCTCTATTCACCCAAAATTTTGGAATTCAAAGCTAAACAAAGGGTGTCAAACTAGTAGATTTACAAACACTTGAAAATCTTGAAAATAGACAGATCAAATAATGTATTACAATATACACTATTTAAAGATTTGGAAAATCCTTGTTTTTCATATTCATACATCTTGATGTCTAAGTGATCAATTGAAGGGCTTTTCCAAAGCAAAATAAGCTTTTTTGAAAGGTTTTTTGAGGAGCACCTTATTTTTATGGTACAAGGTTGATGTCATAAATAAACTCTATCCTTATTCTAAATTTTGCTTTTAGACTATTTGTTTTAACTATTTTAAATAATCTATTATTAACGTTTAACTTAAATTTTTTTCAAATTTATGATTATAATGGTCAAGGTTATCAACGAGTGAATTTTTAGACCCAAAATCCATCGCTAAGATGATGGATTTTTGCAAGGGGAATGTATTCAAACTTTTCCTTATTATAATATATACAGGAAAAAGGGTGACATAGGGTCGTGACTTTTAATAGTCGTGGCTCAAATCTCACTGTGAATTATTTGTAAAATGCATAAAATTGTTCATCTTAACGTCAACATTTATGAATATGAAAAAATAAGAGATATTTCAATTCCTAGAAATAATATTTGTTAAGACCGCCATTTTCAAGGGTACATATATTCACCAGATTTGCACTTTTTTATTTTTTGGGTAAATCGGTGACGGAGAAGGCCCTCTACCCTTTTTCACTAATAAAAGATAAAAAAAATTATATTGTACTATCTTACGGCCTTACAATAGAGTAATTGCACTACATAATGAAGTAAATGAAGGTTAAGACAATCTGGAAGACTAGAGCATCAAATGGTGGCCTTCACAAAAACTGTAGCATTTTTGGCATAACATCAGCCACCATATTAGCCTCACGGTAAACATGGCAAATGGACTATAAATGATTTCCAAGTCTAGACTTGCAGTTAGTAGGTATGATATGAAGAGTCCATAGAACTTTGCACCTGCCCTGTATGACCTAGACGAGTAAGAAAGAATTACTCTCAATTTGTAGGGGGAAGATTTCCATTTGAGTGGCTAAATCAAGACCCTCTTGTAAACCTCAAAATTCTGCATAATTATTAGAAGTAATTCCAAGAGAAATTGAGAAAGCAGCAACGAAAGATCCATCATCCCGTCTCAAGATGCCCCCACAACTAGCTCGACCTAGATTTTGAATAGAAGACTCAACAATATTTAGCTTAAAATGTTGTGAATGTGGAAAAGCCCATGCAACTGTTATGTGCAACTTGATCATTTGATGTTGCTACGTAAGTCATAAATTCTCAATAATTGCCTTTCTTGAGATGTGGTAAGTCCATGCCTTAGCATTTGCCAAATCACGAACATTGTAGGTGATCCTTCAAATCAACTTCTCACGATTGAGTGTTATTCCTTGAAACATTTGGTGGTTCCGCTCCTTCCAAATTATCCATATAATTGTGACGAAGAGACATGCCAACTGTTGATAATACTATCAGACTTGAACTTGAATGCTAACCATTTGTGTAGCTGCAATAGAACAATCTGTAATAAAGCGTTTTCCACATCGCCATGTTATTGACATCCAAATCCCTTACAAGAAAACACATTCAAGCAAAACATGACAAATATTGTCAACATTAAGATGATATAAAGGGCACACAGAAGCAATGGTGATTCCCCTTTGCTGCATGAGAGAAGAGGTAGGAAGACGATGATGAAGGCTCAACCACGATAACCATTTAGCCATTGGATGACGCTTAGAATACCATAGTGCTCTGAAGACCGATTGAGAAAAGCCCTTACGAATTTTTAATAGAAAACATTCAATTTGCAGAGTGAATCCAATTTACAAGATAAGGATGGGGTTTCGGAGGAATTGAAAGAACCTCCACTTCCAAATTCTGATCTATTGATTCCAGGTTCTAAGTGCTAGACGTGGTGCAGGGGTAGTGAGATATCAAGATTATGGAGAACCATATATGTAGTCTACGACCGAGGCTTGGTAAAACTTCCCAGATCCTTTCGAATACGATAACCATAAGATTCAAAAATAGATTTTTTTGATAACCATGGATCTGTTAAAAAATTAATTATCTTGCCATCCCCAAAAATCCATCGAACATTGTTACGAAATAGAGACAACCCCGTTTGAATGCCCTTCCATGCATAGGAACAGGACTTCCTGTGAACTTCTCAGATTGATCTAAAGAAACGAGCTATAAGAGAAGACGGGTTAGCCAGAATTCTCCATGCCAACTTCATCATGCATGAATTATTGAACTCAATAATATTACGAATTCCAAGTCCCCCCTCTTCTATTGACAAACATGCATTTTTTCATTGTACCAGGTGAACCCCCTTCTTATGAATTGTACCAACCCATATCAAATTTCTCCGATGCCGCTCTAAAATACTGCATGTGCATTTTGGGATAAAGTCTGATGAACTTAGTATTGATCTCAACAATTGTAATCGACCTGTATGAGAGATGGATAAAGTCCGTCATGTTCTTATCTTGCTCATGAATTTCCTCACGAGATTCTGACAATTATGGTGTTTCAGGTTACCATTGAACATAGGCATTCCCGAGTATCTTGCTGGAAGGGAATCCTCACCAAATCCTCATCAGATCTGCACTAGTCATAGAGCTTCAAATTTCATAATCATGTGCGAAAATAAAACGTCATGTTACCATAGAAATTTTCGATGCTAGAACTGTGTTCCATCATGTTGACTTGTGATGTCCCTATATAAATACATGGGCCAGCCCAAAAATGCCCCAAGTTTTAATTCAAAAATTGAGATGTACAAAGAAAATATGATAACAGCATAACGTATAAAGAAAAACCATATGCTTTATCAATGAGTGATTCTTCAAAAGTTATAGTTTCTATAAGGCCTAGGCTTCAAGGGAAAAAGTAAAGTCTCTATGATGGCTCTAAAATCAATATTCATTTTCAACTATGAAACTATGGCTTTAAAATCAATTTTCATTTTCAACTATGAAATTTGAAGCTCAAAAAATGGTAAAAATCTTATGGATATGTAAATACTTTAAAATAAATAGTCTAAATAATATGTTGCAATATACATTATTTTTAGGGGGTTGAAATTTTAAACTTTTTTAACAACCATAATTTTAGAGTTGAGGTGATCCATTTGAAGATTTTCTTAAGCTTAACGATAAGTTTTTAGATGCCCTGGGGCCTAGGCTTTTTACATCCTCTTTCTTTTCGGGAAGTAAGAATAACAAAAGGAAAAGTATAAAGTGAGACAATTTATCTTCGATACATGGAAGTCACAATCATCCTTGTATGTGAGATTTAGAACTTGGTAGTTGTAAGAGTACTGTTAACTAGACTAAGTTTAAAAAATATTTTATTGAATTTCTTGATGCACTCCGATATGACATGTAATGGCTAGGAATAGTTGGGACCTCATTATTTACTTTTTCTATAGGTCACAGTTAGCATGCGTGTCATCCTGCAAATTGTAGAAATACGGGGATTGACAATAAATATATTTTTTAAATATAATTTGATCTTAATTTTTAGAGTGTATATAATATTTAACATGAAGATCATCAATATAAAAAAAATTGAAAACTAGAAATAATAATTATATTAAAAAAATGCTTTATACTTCTAGACCTCATATTATAGAAATACAGTCCAAACTACATGAAACAATTGTTCTTTTCTATAAAGGTACTTTTCCTATAAAGTAAATCCAATAAATGAAGGTGCATATTGTATAAAGTGGAGGCTCTATACAATCAAAGTAAGATGCACCTAAATAGTGTTGAGAAATGTGGTTTTAATACTGAAAATCTTTGTGATTGCCGTAAAATATAGTTTCATATCTAGTTATAAAATTTAAAGTTCAAAAAATAGTGTATATTGAATATATCTATGAAAATTTTAAAAATTGTCGGTAAAAAAATATATTACAAGATGTACTATTTTCAAAATTTAAAATTCATTTGTGTTTCATGTCCATACATATTGAGGTCGACAATATCAATTTGAAGATTTTTTTTGGCATCGAAACACTTTTATTTAGTTAAATTTTTTAGGTTACAAACTTTTTTTAATTAAAAAAATAAATTTTTTAAATTTTTTATGCACCCCTTTGTCTTCCCAATTCGACATCTAACGGTTAGGATTTAGGAATATTGGGGACCTCAAAACGGTAAATGAAGGGAAAAGGGGGTATGCTGATTCGCTTTCGTGTGCATCCCTTTCTTTTTCTTCTCTCATCCTTCTCGTTTACCATCTATTTCTTCATTTCTGCTCGTTCTCTGCTTTATTCTCTCACTTCCGAACAGGGTTTTGGGCGATTTCTAGAGAGAGAAAGCGAAAATGGCAGATAAGCCAAGCAGAGGATTGATTTTATACGGAGATGGACTCATGCCCTTTCTCTCTCCTTCTCATTCCCACATTCACTCTCTCGCTTCTCGTGCCTCCTGTGGCTTTCTCGCACTAAGAGATCCTCCACCAACAGGTATCTCTCTCTCCCCCTTATTGTCTTTCTATCTTTGCTACTAACTGTAACTAGTTAGTGTTGTTGAGTTTTAAAATGAAGCTCATCCCAAAAAAGGTTTCGAAATGCATAAGTAGCTAATTATGGTTCAGAAGTACTTGATAGATTGTGGTTTGTTATGCTTGTATTTAAAAGAGGAAGTGAGAAGGTGGTTGTTTTATCAAAAGAAAAATGGGTCACTTGAGGTTCTTGCTTTTAGAAAGAAATAACATGTGATGAATGAATCCTTATAGTAAGATGATATATTATCATCAAAGAGCAGTATGGGGTTTCTAGTTGTCATTTTTTTTGGTTAATTCTTTGAAATTTTGGAATACATTGCATTTGATCCAAATTTATTCAGATCATATTGTTTCTAGATTTAGCTATGCTACATTCTATCAAAAAGTTAAATTTTGGTGGGAGTTGTCTTTTCATTCAATTCAGTGTTTTGTGGAAACAAAAGGGACAGAAAAACATAATCTGTGTTTCCTAGTTTCTCTATGGATGAGAGAGAGAGAGGGACAGAAAAACATAATCTGTGTTTCCTAGTTTCTCTATGAGAGAGAGAGAATTTAAGTGGAAACCCTTGTGGATCTCTAATTTTCAATTTCCATGCTCTGATTTCTATTTGTTGAACACACTCACACACATTCAGTGCAAATTTATTGATTTTCATCATACATAAAAATTGACTCACTTTCTTTATATTTTGGAGCCCATAGTTTTTATGCTCTTGGTTAAAGAAGCAAATGAGGAAAACTCCTTGCCACAAGGTCTGCTGTCTTAATTTTGCATTGATATCCGGCAATGGTTTACATTATTATTGGATTGTTGTGTTAATCTTGGCTTCCAAGATGGCTTTAATTTCAAGATGGAAATCTAATGGTGAAACCTTGTGGTAAAGATGTTGTCTTTGGGTTCAAATCTCAGTGAAGATGTTGAAACAAAATCTTATAAAGAAGGAAAAACATATAACCAGAAACTGATGGAATTTCTTGGCCATGCATCTGGTTGTGGGATCACAGTAATAATTGAATAAAGAAATAGGTGTTATCGTGATATAGTTCTTATTATCTCATGGAATACTTTGGGGGTTTAAGTGCTTGCAGAATCTTTAGCTTGTTTGTTTCTGGTAGTTTGTATACAATCCAAACAAAATTTAGAAATATGGGGACATCGAGATCGGAAAACTTCTTAATATTCATCCTATTTAATGTGATGGAATCTTTAGGGTTAAAGAGTAATGATATTTGAACAAGAAATGACAAGCTTCTAGGGCTTTTGCAAAGTTCTCTTGTATTTGAAATTAATTGGAACTACATTTTGTTTTTGCTATGCTAAATTTGGACCATTTATTTACTTAAAGTTGAATTTCATCGTCGACGAAGTCATTGCTATGTATTATTGCAAAAAATGTTATTCTTACTGAACTTTCTTCAAAGAAAAAAATGTTACTCTTGCTGAACTTCCTTTGGAATTAGACTCAGGAACTGTATCTTTTGAAATGTTTCGGTGTGTAAACATATGAACGTAAGTTTTGTTACTGACACTGGAATGCTTCCAAGCTCCTGTAATGACTTGTTCCGATATGCTCTGGTGGCATCACATTTATGCACAGTAATGGTACTTTATTTTTCATTTCAGAATTTCTCATCCATATTGCAGTGAGATACAGTATGCATTCCTATAAAGCAGGCTTATTGGATATAAACTGATCTGGATGCCAGTCTTCATTTTGTTTTGTGTTATTGGCATGAAACTGATGATTGCAGTGAGTAGGTTTACTATAAAAGTAATTGGTTGAGATGAAGGCTTAAAACTAGTTTTAAATGGATATGATTAATTTGTTTCTGATCATCAACGCTTCTGAGCCTTTTCCCGTAAGTTCTGTCATGAATTCTTTGTGTTCTAAGAGAGAGAAGAAGCACAAAGACTGTTTGCTTTACATGAAATGCGGAACCAGCTGCATAACGTGCAACTTTATTAGGATGATAGGTTTCATATGCGATTTTGTTGTGTTCATGAAGGCATGCAGAATGCTATCAAGGAATTTGGCCTATTTTATATGACGTAGATGGCTTCTATTTCATGCTGCCATTGTTGATCCCTTTTCAACAGAGGACATATGCTGGATCATGTGTTCCTTCAAGTGCTTGCGATTATTCTGAATGTCTCATTGTATTATAGTGTGGCAAAAGATATACTGATAAAGTGGAATGAGGCATTGGTGGTAAAAACCATTTCAACTTCATGAAGCATATACCTTTGACTTGAAAGTTTAAGACTGGAAGCAAATTGGCAGAGCTCTTCCGATCTGCTTCTAATAGATGTCATCATTATCTACAGCTTTATTTATTCTGTTTCATTGGAACTAAAACTGGTATAACTATAAATTTTGACTTCAGTTGGAAACATGTTTTCACTTCAGGCATTAGTCCCATCATATGGGTCAATGGGTAATTTATGTAATTGCACTTTATTGATTAGGTTATAGAAATTAGTAATTTCATCCCCACACCAAGCGATTTTGAGCAGTATTGTTATTGGTTTGCAGAAAGCGAGGATGATAGAGTAATTAGAGATCTAGCACAGCTGCTGGATGTGTATGACATCTATAATGTAAGGAAATGCTTGGGTAAAGGTTGGCATTTATGTAAATGAGATTCGTTTTCTTCATTAAATCCTGACTGTGTAATGCATAAATGTAAGTCTTAAATAGTGGTCTTTCTTGGATTTCCAGATAAAGGATGATGATTTTATAAATCCCAGTGTTGACTTTCTTAAACAGTTCCCTGTACCAACAATATCAGAAAGGTAAACTGCAGTGCCAAAGAATACTTCTCTATACTTCTTGAAATGCTAATAGAACTCTGTGATCTCACATCCTTTGGTAGGTTTATGGGTATGCGAGCTACCTTATTTACAAATTGTGCGACCACCCAATCTTTTGGAACAAAACTCGGATTCAATGTAAAAGATTTTGATGAGTTGATGAAGATTGGTTCAGACAATCTCCAATCTGAAAATATTCCTAGCTCTTTGTCTTCTGCAGCTAGATTGTTAATGTTGCTAGGGCTTGAAGATAGGAAGGTAGCAGAAACAAGTGAATATGATTTGGTGCTTTTGCATGTGAGAAGAGCTGGTACAGCAACCATCAAGAAGGAAAATCTCAATGACGAGCTTGAATGGCTCAATAAATTGGTTGGTGAGATAACGCATATTGCTGAACCTGGATCACCCATTGCTTCTCATTTACACTTGTCTCTTGTATTAAGTTATGGGTCTCCTCTCCTAAACGGAGATTCTAGTTCCTTGAATTCACTTGCCCTAAAGGAGATGCACCCCAATCTTTCATTGCTTCGTCCTTGCCAAAGTTACACCATGAAAGGAGGTCGCATATTAAATGGCATAAGGTATGAATCCTTTAGAGCTTAACCTTGGTTTTCTCATTATCATGACCTTTTTTTGGGTAAATATAACCTTTCTCTAAATAACAAAAAAGTTTTGTTTTGCCTTTGGTAATGCTATGGTCTTTCCAGGCATCATCATCCAATGCTAGTAGCGCAGTGGCAGGAGGCTGTTACCAGGAAGGATATGGCTCGTCTGTTCTCATTTCAAGAATTTAAGGAGGTACATGCTTCATTTAGTTCTAATTTGTATGCTATGGGGAGTTGTGATTATTTGGCTTCAAGAATCTTGTGGATATTGTAGTTAATGTTCCTGAGAAATGGAATGTGCCCTGTTTTTACTCTTACCGTGGATGGAATGGCTTGATTTCCCTTTTCTACTGATTTTTTACAGAACCATTTCTCAGTCTTGTTTCTTCTTTGATAAATGATTGGACCCTGGCATGATCCCTCTGGTTCAAAGATGTTTTGTCCATGGCAACTGAAATTTGCACTAGTTTGTCATTTATTTATCTATTTATTTGAACGAAGGTTAACATTTTGTCTAGCTTGTTACTATGAGATTTTTTCTTTTGGACATGGAAATATTGCAAATGAGCTCAAGTTGATACAGTGAAAGTAGGCATATTTGATGACCCATTCTCACAATTCTGGGGTTCATTTAGAAATAAAAGGCTTCAATTTGGGCATATGTTTTAGATTATTAAATATAATCATCATCAAAGCCTCTTCCCAACTAATTGGGGTCGGCTATACGAATTCTGGCCCGCCATTCTGCTCTAATTTTGAGTGTCAACTATCAAATATGATGAAACATAATTCTCACATTTCCTATAGAGTTTGTAGGAAATCTGTCTCAGATTATATTATTCAAAACTAAGATTTATGAAATAGGGTAGGCCAAGTCATTTTGTTTTGGGAAATTCCCTCATATGAACCGGATGTCTTATAATTGGAACAAAACTGGAGTTAATGACCACCATAATTTATAGTGCATGTGACAAAGGTGCCAATAATTTTATCAAGATGCAGATTCTAGAAATGACCATTTGCCAAAAGGTAAAAAATTCTGTACAACAAGGAGACATGGAGAAAACCTATAGTTGAAGAAAAACACCCTACTACAGCTGAAGATTTTCGCCTTAAATTTCCTAAATAAATAAACTCTGTCATGGCCTTATGTAGTCTCAAATGTCTAAGGCTTCTTTGAGTTCTACTGACATACTCCATTGCACGTTATTTTAGACTTCTAGTCTGCGAACCCTAGGCTTTACATCTTTAAAACTGTGACCTTTCCCATTGTGTATATGGTCGGGAACTCATGCATTTATATAGAGCTGTAGAGGAATTGAATCCCGAAAGAGATACCTCTACACTAGTTGGCGCTTCTCTAGATGCCCCTAATCCATAAGAATCCTTAATCTCAGCTCTAGAGTCCTCACTAAAGTGGTTGAATAGGATAAGGCATTTGGAATGACTAAAAGCTTACCCTTCTAGAGCCTACTCTAATTGTGCCTATTCCAACAATACCTTTTTAAACCTTTTCTATGACCAAATTTACTTGAAAACCCTTGTATTAATGATAAAAAGTAGTATCTCATTATTAAATTAATAAAATACTCCTGCATGATAAAATTTCGGATTGACCCCTAACAATTAATTTGCTGGATTCATCACATTGTCTTGCTTTCGATCATAAACCTTATCACGTTTTTTGTTCGTGTCCACATTTCGAAATCATGTTAGGGACACATGCTGAACAAATTATTTTTAGACTTGCAGTAGGACACACTTAGCTCCAAGTGAATGACTAATTAGTGACATACTTGGAAAGCCATATGCCAAATTGGAAAAATTGTTTGTCTCAACAGAATCTCTGTAAAGTGTGACTCTTTTCATATTTATGTGTGAACATGTGTCGTTGGTATTCCTGTAGCGATTTTTTTTTTTGAAGAATTCCTGCCCCGATATTTTACTTTTGGTAACTCTTAATTGTCATGTTCGTGATGATCATGACTCTCTGCTTGACTCATAATCTGGATATTCATGTACGTATGTTTGCTTGTTATGTATGCATTCATGAATATATGTGCTTGCATGTGTGTGTGTATATATATATATGGAAAACACTACAAAATTCCTATAGGTGAACACCTACAGCTTTATCACCGTTCAAAGTTTATCTCATGGTCACAGATGTTTGATAGTGTTTGAATTTTAATTTATTTTTTTCAAATCATAATGATCTGAAATTTTGTAGATGTGTACACCTTAGTGAGATGCACATGAATAAAATATAAAACAAGTATTTTGAATGATACAAATTATTCAAAATGCCCCTATAAAGTATCAGGGGTAATTTCATTATTCAGCTTATGTCTATTATTTTTTTAATATTTTATTTGGGTGTGACTTAATCATATGTGCACATGCCCCAAATTTTAGATAAATCTAATTAGTACAATAATTATAAAAACCCAAATACTACCAGACAACTGTGACCATGTGAAGTACTGTAGAACTTCACCTATAGGCGTTTTGTAGATGCTTCCTATAAATATATATATATATATATATATATATATATATATATATATATATATATATATATAGGAAAAAGCTGGGGTTAGCCCACTAGCTCATATGAACATATGAGCCCAACGGCTCAGATTGAATCTGGGCCGATCTGACGATCAAGGATGTCCGATAGTGCTTGAATTTTATTTTATTTTCTACAAATCCAAATTACTTGAAATTTGGAGTGTGTGTTCTTCTCATCAAGGGCACCTAATAAAAAATAAAAATAAAAATTTATTCGTAAAAAACAAAATGATCAAAATACCCCCCAAAACTTTTCGAGGGTATTTTGGTCAATTTATTTCATGTAAAATATTTTTTTGATATTTTTCGAAGATTCACCTATTTTTGATGAATACACGCCTAAAATTTTAAGTAATTTGGATTTTACAGAAAATAAAATAAAATTCAAACACTACCGGACATCTGTGATCGTCAGATTGGTCTAGATTCAATCTGGGCCGTTGGGCTCATATGCTTATACGAGCTAGTGGGCTAAGCCCAGCTTTTTCCATATATATATAGATATGTGTATAGATAGAATGAGTGAGCATGAGTTTATCTGTTCTTGAAGTTCTTTTGTCTGAAAGTCCTAAGGGAATGACTCTCTCTCTCTCTCGACACATGTTACATAATTAAACATGAGTTCTCCAAACCTAAATCCTTAGGTTATGAAATGTTTTGATGGTCGCGTGCGTGGTTGTAGAAAGGGGACGAATTTTCTTTATCAATTCTATCCTCTCATACCACGCCCCTCTTTTCTACAACCTCGATCATCATCTATTCATGCAGCAGGGACGTCCTTTTTCCCTCCCAATACCTTACATCTCTACAATTTGAGGTAGATTGATTACCGTATTTTCTTGGACTAATATGATTTGCAGAAACAATTTCTCTTTTTTCTTTTCAAAATTGGGTAGCATTTAAGAAATTAGAAAAGGCTCCCATTTCAATGAGCAATGTCATCCAGTTTACTTTTATAAATTAGAGGCCAACCATATCCCTCCACAATAAGAGAAGGAAAAAGTCTATATAAGGTTGACACGTTAAAATGTAGAATTAAGGTGCACCTCTAAAATCCTTTGAAAAATGTTGTTTTGATGTTGGAAAAACATCTAATTGATCATTTTGAAATCGAGATGTGTAGATATGGAAAAAAAAGTGAGTTTAAGTTCTAAAAATAGTCCATCTTATAACACATTATCTAGACCATCCTAAGAATTTTTGACACTAAAATTATATCTCATGACAAAGTTTGGAGGTGCACCTTAATTTGATTGTTTAAGGTTGCAACCTTATGGAAATCACACCCATAAAATAATAGGCCATCTTCAATAGAACATGTAAGTTACTAGTTTCTTAAACAATTCATTGGCAAAGGTGAGTAAAAAGTTTTGGTAATCTTATGTTAGAAATAATGAATTTCTGCATGTGATGGATTGTTTGAATTCTGACTTATCATGCATTCATGCAATCCAGATGGCCTCCTAATACACTGAATGGAAAGCTGAGAGTGGCTAAGAGCGAGGAAAATGCACAAATGCATGCACATCAAGTGTTAGATGTTCATTCTTGCATTAAAATTTTGGAAAGAAATTGGACGAGGCTAATAGGAACATGACCAACAACTTGTGGAGCTATCAGGAATCATGATGGACTTACATGTAACATTTTTGACTGGTGAAGTAATATGATAAAAATTAGCCAAAAAGAGGAACTAAAAAAAATTTGTACAAGTATACACCTAATATCTAATCGAGAAATTAGTATGTAATGATGGTGCTACATGTCTTGAGTGTCAAATATTAAATCAGTCGTGGTACCTCATTGCCCTCCCTAACACCCGTACTGTTTGTAAATTGCAGTAGCTAATGTAATGAATTTAGTACAATACATTTTACATCATACATTGTCTGCATATCATATAGTTCATGCTCCTTCTTTGAAGTAATGATTTGTGTATTATATGATGGCTTGTGTTATAGAGTTGTCCAGTTTCCTTTTCCAATATCATGCAACATTCACCTACCTCTGAATTCCCATAGCTTAGATTTATTTATTTTGACCCAAATTTTGATGTATTTCTTAGAACTTGACTTTTCATAATATGTTTTTCCTTCAAGCACATGGCTGATGTACATTCCATCAAATGCTCTCTCTCTCCCTCTATCCCTGCCTCCCTCCCTCCCTCCCTCCCTCCCTCTCTCTCTCTTGTGCTATGTAATCTTAGGGGGGATGAAAATTCAGACTAGAGTATTTGTGTCCCCTCATGTTGTTTTTCTGGATCATACCATGCAGCGCGGGGGGAATCTGGTCATACTTGCAGACAGGTTCCTGCATGAGGTCGCATTCAAGCTGTGGATGGCTCCCAAATATGGTGCTTGAGGAAAACTCCATACTTATTCAGTTTATCTATGAAGATCAACAAATTAACCCTGACAGATGAAGCATGGCTTTGTTAACTTCTCTTAAAAAAACAGATGAAGCATGGCTCATGATGAAATAAGGCATTAAGTAGGGAACATTTCTCAATAAGCAAATGTTTACACAGCTGAAAATCGATAACGGTCAACTCAGATTGCAAACCCTGACAGATGAAGCATGGCTTTGTTAACCTTCTCTTAAAAAAACAGATGAAGCATGGCTCATGAAGAATTAAGGCATCAAGTAGGGAGATTCTCAATAAGCAAATATTTAGACATCTGAAAATCGATAACCGTGAACTCAGATTGCTAAGCCAAAAATTTCCTGCAGCAGTTCTTCAGCTAGTCTCAAGAGATTGATGGCTGGAAACTTGAGATTGTAGAGGCTAAATGGAGAAGATAATGGTTTGCTCTAAAAGAGACTTTACCCTGTTTAATCCAAAGGCTTAGACAGGGGAACGTTGAATCGAGAAAGAATTCATCTTTGTTGATCAAAGAATGTGTCTCAAATGGTGAATATCAAATTTATGCTTCCTTTTTATCTTAGCTCCAAATTTCTAAACCAAACTCTGCTACTTTCAAGGCATTTGTATTCAACATGTGCTCTTGTGGTGAAAATTAGGGCAAAGAGCAGTGAAAATAGGCTCCAAACTAGTGCGAAGTTTAGCAGTTGGAAACTTAGATCAACAGGTCGGGCCAAATTGGGCTGTGGGCCTATGCCCTAAAAATACTTTAGGAGTTGTGGCACGGGCTCAGGGCGAGCGGTACCATTAGGGCTTAAGCATGGCCAGCATTTTGGATCACTCGTATCAACTCAACTTTTAAATTACATATGTAATATAATGTACTAATTATTAAATATGGGGGAATAATTTCATGCAAAACATCATTTAATGAGAACACTCCAAAAGAAAAGGGATTGTATACTATTGTTTATACTCAAAAATTTCAAAAGGGGACTATACCCCCGCTTGGTTTTTGATCGTAAACTCGTCAGAGATGGGATCGGTAGGGGGATAGGTCCCATCAAATTACAATTTGGGCGAACGATTGCTACAAGATCCTCTCTTGCTTGAATTGCCGACAAAGCTGGCTCTTGACACGATTGAACTGAAAGTCCGAAAGAAGGTTTAGAAATCGGGGTCAAAAGGGGGAGGTTTTGAAGATGATTTTAGACTTAGAGCCGAAAATGAATAATTGATAAAAGGAAGTTGGAGCGTACTTCAGACCGTGCCCCCAGGCATGGTGTCCGGAATCAGTGCCTATTCGGAGTTAGCACATAGGTGCGATTTCTCTCAAGCTTTCAAGGGTTTGTCGAGCAGGATGGGTGTGGGTGAATGAATTTATCGGAGTATAGGTATGCGATGGTTTTGGTTCGGGCGAGTTAGACGTGGCTCTTTGGGGCCCAAGGGTTTAGGTTTGGTACGATAGAGTTTGGGCGTACAGTTCTCCCCTTTGATTCGAGGGAAGGGGAATCAGGGTCGTCAAATACAGCAATTGGTGCCCCGTCAATAATAATGGTAGTCTTGTTACCCCGTTATAATCACAAGATGTGTAACATGCCACCTTTGATTTTACAGTTGACGTGAATTTGGGCGGTGGTATGCCAGGTGCATGACGAGTTGGCAAGATTTGGAGTTTCTTTAGTTTGAGATCATCGGCCTAACGTTGGTAGCATAATAGTCGACGCTGCCGACAACATTGGTTGCGAAGTAATAATGATTGTATCATGTCACCGTTTGTTCATCTTGAAACTCGACATTGGGCGATGATCGTGGCCAATTAGAAGTTGTTGTTGTTCTTAGTACCGTTGACGAGATTGTCACCCTCGTTACAGGTAATGATGGAAGATCTTCAGTTCAATTTGTACATTCAAATGTCAAGCAATTGACGACGAGTTCAACCAATCAGAAGTTGATGTTGTAGATAATGGTGTCAAAATACTGCCTATGTCATCACCTGTAATCATCATTTGTCAATGTTTCGCATTTCGAGATGTCCATTGATGTATAAAACCTATCACTAAAATTCCTCTAGAAGGGGTTAAATCTAAGTGGAGCAAAAATGGTTTTTCATGAGATGAAAAATGAGAACTATTAGTCCCACACGAGGTTTGTGAATAAGTGATTGTCTGATAATGGAGGTTACAATCATTCTTATCTCTTAAAATTCAAAATAGGTAGTTGTAAAGGTATCATTGAATAGACACAAATTAAAAAAAAAAAAAAATCTCAAACTTTATAATCCATTCCAAGCCATTCAATTAGATATCTAATGAATGAAAATGATTGTGACCTTTATATACAAAAAATAAATGGTCTATTTATTCATTAATTTATAAGATTGTATACAATGAGACCATTTACCTTTAACATAAGGTGGTTACAATTACTTGCAGCCATCTGATGTGAAGTTTGATAGCTTGGATGTGTCACAAAGTTCAAAAAAATTTCTTTTGAAGTTTTCGCTTGGTCAGTGGAATAATTGCAGCCACCCAATTTCACATCCAATGGTCAAGATAAATGTCTCACCTTGTACCAAAGATAAATGGTCTTATTCCGTACTTTCCTTTACACACACAATCCATACATTACTTCTACAACATACCACCACACATAACACAAAAATGACTTAAACAACCAAAAACAAAAAAGAAAGAGGAGCTAAGAAACGATAGAGGAGTTAAGAAACGATAGAGGAGAGAGAGGAGAAAAAAATACTTAATACAAGCAGAAACATCAGACTGCCCTACAAATTGTCTCATTCCACTTTTTCGCATTGGATGACTTATGAATATTAAAAAATAAAAATTATCAAGCGGTTCAATGTTCGTAACATCAGATCAAGGTAAAGTCCAAAAAAATTAAAAAATACAAGGAGGTTATTTCTTCTGTGTAAATACTACATAATTTTTTAGGAAAATATCTCTATGCCCCTTATTTTTAGATTTCATTTTTTGATAAATCCAAGATTTCAAAAAATATCTTTTAACACTTTAAACCTATTTTTTAACCTAAATAAATGTGAGAAAGACGCTCTTTCTAAACTCAATATTTCTCTCTCTTCACTTGTATACCTAAACTTCTCTCTTTTTCTCTCTTCTTATGTCTCTCAATCTCTTTCCTTTCATGTTTTTCCAAACACCTCTCTCTCCTCCTATATTTTTTCAAGCATCTCTTTTTCTCCTCTCGATAACCTCTTACCTCTATAAAGCCTTCTCTCTCTCTAGAAGTTTGGGATGGCTTTTAGAAAAAATATGTTATTTTAGATTTGCTTTGCCTAAAAAAAACTGATTTAAATTAGCTCAAGGACTTATAAGAAATAAATTCTACAAATTTTATGCCTCAAGACATCTTTTAAAATATTGAGTTTACTGTAGAATGAAACTTAAAAATAAATGGTATAGAGATATTTTTCTTATTTTTTTAGCATTTCTATTATAACGGTAAAATAAAACGTAAAGACGTAATTTTGCCTACAAAATTTTGGGTCAAACCAAAACTGTCAGGCCTGATTCGGATTGAGCCCAACACATGTGAAGCCCGAGCTGAGCCCATAGCAAGAATATAGGCCGGGTTTGTAGCAGACTAGGCAGCCCGGTAGCCAGCTGCCGACGAAGGCTCCATCTGGGTGAGAGAGAAGAAGAAACGGCTAAAGGCGTTTCAAAATTAAAACCCCCGCTCTCTCTCTCTCTCAATGCATCGATATATGCATTTTGCTCGCTCTGGTTCAAACGCGCCACTTTTCTATTGCAAAACTCTTCTTCCTTCTCTCAACCATTCTTCCAAAATCTCTCTCTCTCTCTCTCTCTCTTCCCACTTGGTCTCTGCCTTATCACACGCTCCTCGTCTGCATTGGAATCCTAATCTTAAAAAATAGATCATTTGCTGTTATCATTGACTTTCCCACCGTTGACTCCTCAAAGCCATGATTCTTCAATTTTGATGAATCCACTTTTTCCCTTACATTCCATTTACTACAAAAGACACCCTAGCTACTCAACTATCAACACATTCATCCTCTGCAAAAGCCCTAGTTCTGCAACTCCTGACGCATTTATGTCCTATTTTGAGGAAATTTTCAAGAAAAGATGCCCCGAATTTCATCTTCACGAGCTCAGAAGCTCTTCTCTTGCTGGTTCAGGACGGACACTTCAATAATGGAAGTGAATAAATCTAATGTAGATTTGAGAAAGTGTGAGATCTTCATTTGCCATTCCCCTTCTCTCGAGGTCCAAAATGGCATCGCAAAGGACCTTCTCTCACACCTTCAGAAACTCAATATCTCCACTCTTTGTAGTAGAGATTGTTCGATCCCCAATGAGGAGGCCATTAATGAGGCAACTGTTTGTATTGTAATTTTATCAAGGGATTTTGCGAATTGCACTCTTTGTCTTGAAGAGCTGAGGCTGATGCATCAAAGCAAGGTTCATATGATTCCAATATTTTATGATGTGAGGCCCTCAGAGGTTAGAAGAACAGAGAAGGGGGTCTACAGGCCTGCTTTTGAGGAGGCTGAAAAATCTATGCAAAAAGAAGAGTGGAAGTTTTTCTTGCAGAAGACAGGTTATCTCTCTGGTTGGAAATTCAGCGATTTTCGAGGGTGAGTTGCTCATTGGCTGTTTTGAAGTATTCGTTATTGACTTTAGTTGCCTCTTTGCTCTTTTTTGCAACTTTGAAATGCGTGTCTTCTGATTTTTCCAAGTCGTGGTCAATTTTCTCCTTGACAAAGATGAACCAGGTGATTACAATTTGGGTTATATTTAAAAATAGTAGGTTTTTTAAGGTGGTCTTCACTGGCTTAGAATTTCAAATGGTGGAATCTGAAACCCCATTCTGTTATATACATTTTTTGGTTTATAATTAGGTGAATTTCATTTGGAATTTTGGTCATGATCAGATTTCATGGGCTGAAGTTTAAGTTGGTTCAAATCCTTGCTTTTCCTGATCAGCGATGCACTAGGCGAATAAAGTTTTGGTCATATTTGAAGCATACCGTGCTTTCAAGGCCAATATTTAACTAGGTTAATCTTTTAAACTATGGGAGCTGAAAAATCCCTGTTTAGTTACTTTTATGAAAATAAAATTTTGGTTAATAATATTAGCAATCAGCTGTTCTGCATAGTTTTGTTTTGCTATCATTGCCTTGAACGATGATGAAATGCATACCGATTCTTGGCGAGGACAATCTAGGCTAAAGAAGCTTTGATTTTCTTTCTTTCTGTCTCCCTCTCTCTTTTTTTTTGGGGGAAATAATCAACATGTTTATGGTATTTAAATTTGTGCAATCGGAAACCCCAAGCTGTTTGTTCTTTGCCCTTTTATATATAAAACTTAAAAAAATTAAAAACTTAAATGGATAAATATCTATAATTAAAAATCAACACTAAAAATAAACACAGAGAAATAATATGAATTCTTAGCAGTCATAAAACCGAGTAGGCAAACCACCAAGACATGGATTAACACGTACTAGAAGTAGAAGGTAGATATATTGAATTCGAATTCAATTAAAAAAGAGAAATAAAAATTTATTTGGAAATTTATAAGTACAAGAGTATCAGAATATAAAATCATTGATAGTCAAATGTGAATGATGAGATAAAATTACTGGAAATGGGTCCTCAATTGAATTGATCTTTAATCAGGGTGAAATTTGGTGGGATTTTAATCTGGCAGGTCTCAAATCTACTTTCCAAAATTCTAATCATTTGGACCGTGTTTGACCCAGCTTCTAATAATTCAATGGCCTGGGGCTAGAATAGAGTTGCCACCAGTGGATCAACCACCCGCCAGTGGCTTGAAATACCACCTATTCATCAGCAGGTGGATTGACCACCTGGCTGCCGGTCCTTTCTTATCCATTTTATCAAGCCCTTCCAAGCTGAAATTTGGGTGGTTCCGTCCTCACTTTCTGCCCAATAAGACCATATGCATGTTTTAGGAAATAATTCCAAGATCGGAGAATGAATCAAGGGACAACTCAGGATTAGATTACTAGACTTCTGAGGCTTTTGTTCTTGATCTCCCTCATCCGTGGGCCTTTTGAGCTGAAATTTGTGCCAAAATAATATTCACCCAATGCCATACGAGATTACACAAGAGCTCTAATATATTGAATCCAGATTGGAGAGCAGTTTGAGCCGCAGATAATGGGTTATTAAAAAGACTGCTGCATATAACCATCGCATGAGCAGTCGATTATGATTGGCCCATGACTCCATTTTTTAGGTGTTCAATCAGAAATTAAGTCACAGGCCCCAGATTCAATGCCCTGTCAACCCACAAAAAGGAGGTTGAAAAGAAGCCACGAAAAGACATCAAAATGCCAGGTGAAATGACCCCAAAATATGGGTTCTTCTTGTTAGCGCACCAGTGGATCGAGTCACCATGCAGTTTATGTAATATTTAGGGCAATCTGCTCAAATTCCTTCCCAATTTTGTTCTCACTTATCTTGAGTGCCAAGGCACCCTATCTCTCCCTCTTGGCCCATAAACACCCCATGCTTTAACCATTTGGAGAGCTTCTTCTTATCATGAAGCCTTGAGGTGGAGAGCAAGTGCTCAGAGAGAGAGAGAGGAGTGAGGGAGTCGAAATTTTACCCAAATTCGGAGAGGAGAGAGAAAGTTTGAGGAAAAGAAAGAATTCTACAGAAAGATCAGAGGTATGTGAAGGGATCGAGGTCGAAGATAGTCACCTTGTGAATTCACCACTTGAGGTTATCATAAACTCATTTTGAGAAGGAAGGAGAGAGGATACATCGGTAGAGGTACACACAGTCCCCCCCTCATGTTCTTATATCCACAAGAGCAAATGGAGCCATATAATTTGTTGGGTTCTATATAATTCGATGTTTTCTGCTCTAAACCTTCCAATCTAGTCTAAGTGTAATGTGTTGAAAGCCCCATCTAGGTTGTTCCACTTGGCAAATTATGGTGGTTGTAAACTGTAACGGGTTGCTCATAAGCAACCTGGAGCTAGTCCTCGAATCCATAAAATTATATGAGCATTATGTGAGTTCTTTGTTGTGATTGTGTTCTCTCCTCACACAGTATATCCAGAGTTTTGCTAATCTTGAGTATTTGTATAAGAATATATATCTCTAAAAAATTAATCAGCGTACCTTCTATAGCTTAGTTAGACGAGTCTGACATATGATTTAGCAAACTATTAATGATATTGAGGCTCCAATGCAACACTTAGTGTGATTGACAAATTAATTAGCTAACTATGGATGATGTCGAGGCACACTTAGTTCAGTCCGCATGATTTAGCAAATCATGGATGATGTCTAGGATGCCCATGCAGCACTTAAGGCGATGGACTTTGACAAAATCATATAATACTTGGGTGCAAGACGACAAATCTTCCCGATAATCTAAGCCAAATTTACTTAGTATATAGGGACTATCAGACGACAATTACAAGTTTACAACTTCCAATATCATCCAGTCTTAGGTGTTTTAGATGCATGGTAATTGTCCATTTTAGCTGTGGTAGACTGATAGGGTTTGAGAATTCCTCTTTACACATCACATATCGATATGGTTTCTTTACATATATATATATATATAGGAAAAGTCTTCCCAATACCTATAGGCGAAAATAAACAGTGATTTTGCCTATGCACATCACCGTCCAAAGTTCATCGCACAATCACGATTGTCCAATAGTGCTTCAATTTTAATTTTTTTTCTATAAATTGGAATGATCTGAAATTTAGAACGTGTGTATATCTTAGTGAGGCGCACCTAATAAAAATATGAAAAAAATATTTCGTAAAATATAAATTGACCAAAATACCCCCCTAAATTTTCAGGGGTATTTTGGTCAATTTATATTTTTTGAATTATTATTTTTTATATTTTTCTTAGATTCTCCTATATTTGATGAACACACACTCCAAATTTCATATCATTCTGATTTGTAAAAAAAAAAAGAAAAATGAAACACTATCGGACAACTATGACCATGCGATGAACTTTGGACGGTGATGAGTACAGGTGAAATCACTGTTCATTTTAGCCTATAGGCATTGCATAGTATTTTCCTATATATATATATATATATAATCTGACTATCATAGATGTCCTATAGTGTTTGAATTTCAATTATTTTTCTACAAATCCAAATCACTTGAAATTTTAGGCGTGTGTTCTTAAAAAATAGGCGAATCTACGAAAAATATCAATTTTTTTTTCCTGAAATAAATTGACCAAAATACCCCTGAAAAGTTTTTGGGGCATTTTGGTAAATATTTTTAGGGAATTATTATTATTTTTATTAGGTGCGCCTTGATGAGATGAACACATGCCTAAAATTTTAAGTAATTTGGATTTGTAGAAAAAAAATTAAAATTCAAACACTATTGGACATCCGTAAGCGTCAGTTTGGCCACAGATTCAAATCATTCCGATTTGTAGAAAAAAAAATAAAAATTGAAATACTATCGGACAATTGTGACCGTGCAATGAACTTTGCACGGTGATGAGTATAGGCGAAATCACGGTTTATTTTTGCTTATAGGCATTGCGTAGTGTTTTCCTATATATATATATATATATAATTTGACTATCACAGGTGTTCGATAGTGTTTGAATTTTAATTTTTTTTTCTACAAATCCAAATCACTTGAAATTTTAGACGTGTGTTCTTAAAAAATAGGCGAATTTATAAAAAATATCAATTTTTTTTGCATGAACTAAATTGACCAAAATACCCTCAAAAAGTTTTGAGGGGCATTTTGGTCAAATTTTTCACGAATTATTATTATTTTTATTAGGTGTGCCCTAATAAGAAGAACACACGTCTAAAATTTCAAGTGATTTGGATTTGTAGAAAAAAAATTAAAATTTAAACACTATCGGACATTCGTGAGCATCAGTTTGGCCACAAAATGGCCCAGATTCAATTTGGGCCATTCGTGTATGGGCGTACAGTGATCTCGCCCATAGCGCCACTGCCGTCCGTTTTGGTGGTGAGGATTTTTCGACTGTCATGGACATAGCATGTCCGTAACGGTGGCGGTCAAAAAATCCGCGGAAACTGCCATGGACCACACGCCTTCTGTTGCGGCTCCATTCAATAAATCGTCATGGACATAGCAAGTATGTGACGGTGGAGAACACTTTTCATTTTCGCCTATAAGCGTTTTTTAGCTTTTTCCTATATATATATATATATATATATATATATATATATATCGGGTTATGTTGGGGTGCTCACACTATGAAGTAATTTATTATTGTACTCAACAAATTTGGACACTTATATACCCTTGTTTTTTGCACATGGAGCTTTTTTTTAATAAGAGTATTTTTTGTCATTAGGAAGCGTGTGATATCATTTATATGGGATATGACATCACCAGATGGAGCATTAATGGTACTAGTGTGTGCCATGTAGGTGATGTCACACCCCAAAAGGATGACATCACACCCAAAAGATGATGTCACACCCCTTCTAATGACCAAAAATATATTTTTTAAAAAAATGCTCCATGTACAAAACAAGGGTATAGAAATATCTAAAATTTGTTGAGTATAATGATAAATTACTCCATAGTGTGAGCACCCTAACATAACCCTATATATATATATATATATATAGGGTACGGTTTGTATAGAGCCTAGGCTTTAAACAATCAAATTAGAGCTTACCTTCAATTAGTGTTGAGAAATATGGTTTCAAAACTGGAAATCTTTTTGATAGCCTTAAAATATATTTTCATCTTTAAAATATATTTTCATCTTTATTTATAAAGTTTAAAGCTTCAAAAATAGTGTAGATCGAGAGATCTATGAAAACTTGAAAATCTTGAAAATTGACGGTACAAAAGTGCGTTACAAAATACACTATTTCCAAAACTTGAAATCCATTTTTTCTCTTGTCCATGCTTCTTGATGTCGAGATGATGAATGCGTGGATGTTTGGGCATCAAAACAACCTCTTCTAGTGACATTTTTTAGGTAGGCTCGAATTTGATTGTTTAGAGCCTCGGCTCTATATAAACTTTTCCTATATATAAATATATATATATATATATATATATATATATATATATATATATATATATATGCATGTAACATCTAAAAGGAATCTTTCTGTGCAGGAATTCACGCAAACTCTTGAAGGCCGTGGTACAAGATGCGATCAACATGGTGAATGCCAATGTATTGGAAGTTGCAAGGCACCCAGTTGGCTTGGCTGAGAAAACAGAGAAACTTCAGAGGCTTTTAGAAGTTGGACGTGAAGGTACAGGTGCAAGGGTGCTTGGATTGGTAGGAATGGGTGGCATAGGCAAAACAACACTGGCCAAAGAATTCTTTAGTATTATGCGCTCGCAGTTCAAGGCATTTTCCTTTGTTGATGATATCAAAGATAGAGTTGTAAGAGCTGGATTGGAGAAAGTTCAAGGTTTTCTACTAAAGGACTTACTTCAAATAGACCATCAAATTCACAGTATTAATCAGGGGAAATTTCTTCTGAGAAAGTGTTTGTCTAGGGCAGAAGTCATTATAGTGCTTGACAATATTGATGACTTTGATCAGCTTGATGCATTACGGGTTCCTGAGGTTGTCCACTGCACTAGCATAGTTTTAATTACAACCAGAGATAGACGACTGGTCGAGTGTATCCCAAATGCGTTGATATATGATATGGATGGGCTTGAAAAGCATCATGCAAAGGAGCTTTTTTGCTGGCATGCATTTCTCATGCCCCAACCTGCTCTTGGATTTGATGTCCTAGTCGATAACTTCGTGACTTACTGTAATGGGTTACCCCTCTCTCTGGAAACTCTTGGGGCTCAGGTTTTTGGAGAAACCATTCATATCTGGGAGCGAATACTACAAACAATTGTTGAGATTATACCAGGAGATATTGATAGGCATCTTAGAGTCAGTTATGATGCTCTTGATTGGTCAGAGAAGCAAATATTCTTGGATATTGCATCTTTTTTTATTGGTGAAAATAAAGACATGGCCATCAAAGTTTGGGATGCATTTAAGTGGTTTGGGTCTGTTGGGGTTCAGTCTCTGCAACAGAAATGCCTCGTAAAATTGGAGAAGAATAAGTTTCGTATGCATGACCAACTCAGAGATATGGCGGCAAAAATATTAGAAGAGGAGGACTTCAACAATCCTGGACGTCGCTCTCGCCTATGGCGGCCCAATGATGTTATTAAAGTCTTGGATGAAGAAAGTGTGCGTTTCTTACCCTGTTTGTGTAGTTCTCCTTTTCAAATTAAAGGGTTTCTGTTTGTGTGGAAGACACCTTGCATAGAAAGATGCATTTGCTACATGCTTTCAGACTTATCTTTGACTATCCCAGTACCCATGAGTATAAAAATATTATTTTTTGATTTCTTTTTATACCTGGCTGGTTCATTTTCTTGTTAGATGGGTCATTAATTTTGGATTTCTATCTATGTTAATGATATGCCAAACATCCAATCAAGTTGAAACATGTTAGAGAAATAGGATGACCTGCTTCCTATGGTATAGCCAGGGTAATGGGTCATATCAAATTGAAGAAATTGGAAAAACAAATTTATTTTACAACAAAAATAAAAAAAAAATATATTTGAAAGAGAGAAGATATGTTATTGGTTCAACATCTAAAAATGATATCTTGTTATCGTTGTTATAAATTTATTGTGATCGTTGTAAAATTGACTGCACCTAATGAATTGCCAAAATAACAACATATTGTTGCATACTACTTAACTGCAATTCAACAACATTTGTGAAAGATAATTCAACATATTTCTAATCATGAGATTTTCATGAAGATGTAAGCTGCATTTTTTTTTCCAACTTGATGTAGATATGGAACTATAGAATAATATATGCTTATGGTAATTATGGTTATTGTTATGGTAATTGTAGTTACTAACGATTTTCAGTCTCAGGGAACTTGCTAGATTTTATTTTTGCAAATTTTTTCCTATATCCTTGGAGCCTATTATTTCTTTTCGTTCATGTAGTAATTATAATTAGTATTATGAATTTCTTTTCTGGAGAACATTGTTGCTTGTAATCTATAGAATTAGTAAACTGTTATCCTGGAGCTAATTCTTCTTGTAATCTTTTTTCTTCCCTAGGGTTCTGAAACTGTTCAAGGACTAACCCTGATAGTGAACGCAGTTGAAGATGACAGGAGTCATTCTTTTGTTGTACCAAAATCCAAAGTCATAAGGAAAAAAGGAGGACCTTTGGTGTGGTCTTTAAGTTCATTTGCTCCCATGACAGAATTACAGTTGCTGATACTAGAAGATGCTTGCATTGAAGGTGATTTTAGTTTTCTCTCGAGGAAACTTGTGTGGCTTCGTTGGCGCCACTCCCCGAGTGTATCTTTTCCGGTTGGATTGCCACTTACAAATCTGCATATCTTGGACATGTCAGGAGGAAAATTTGCTCACTTGTGGAACGACGACCAGGAGGTAGGTTATTGCCTCTTGCTCATTTTAACATGATGTATATCAAAATTTTGATCAATAACAGAGTAGGTGTTAGGCAAGTAATCAGTCTTGCCCATATCAATTGCTAAAATTCATTACTCTCAGGCATATTTCATAGATCTGTTTGCATTCATTTGGTCTAGCTCTCTATTTTTTTTTTCTAGACAAGGCAATTAACAGATTCATGCCTGCTGTACTTGTACTTTGCAGAGTTTTATGTCAAGCTAATTGTGCCCTTTTTTTCAGCGTCAGTTGTTTGGGCTGATAATAATTCTGTGTCCTTGTTTTGCAGATACCTGTAAAATTGCAGGAGCTGAATTTGAGAGGTTGTGTTTATCTTCAGGGCTTTCCAAAATCCGTAAAATTGTTGACGAGACTGGAAAAACTTGTCTTGAATCATTGCCTTAATCTTGTTGCAATATCTGATGAATTTTGTTATATTCAAGCTTTAAAATACTTGGATCTATCTGGCTGTGAAAATATGCAAGCTTTGCCCGATAATATAGGCAATTTGAGAAATTTGCAATATCTGGATTTATCTCATTGTGAAAGATTAGACTATTTGCCCCCTACAATCGGAGATCTGTTGAAGTTGGAACACTTGGATCTGAACGGATGTAGGGCCTTATTAGAAATCCCTGAATCATTCCAAAAACTCACAGAAATCAGATATCTTGATTTGGAACATTGTTGGAAATTGCGGGTTGAGAAAGATATCATTGGGGGCTTTAAAAAATTAGAGGTTTGTCGGGCCTTCTCATGCAAAACATTCTACTTTCCCAGTGTCATATCCTGTCAAAGATGCATCAGAGAACTTTTGGTTTCTTGTTCTCAGTTCACCGAGCTCCCTGATTATTTTGGGGAGCTTACCAGTTTGGAGGAACTCTGTCTATGGAATGGGCATGAAGTGAGAGCATTTCCTACAACTTTGTTTACAAAGTTGACTCAATTGAAAAAACTTACCATTGGCTTTTTCAAATTGCTTGAGGATTTGGGAAGTTCCATTAAGCATTTAAGGAAGCTTACATCATTTTCCATTTTATCCTGTCGCATACGTCGTTTACCCATGGAAATGAGTGACCTAAAAAATATGGAGTTTCTGTTAGTCTATAACTGTCGAAAGCTTATGAAGTTGCCTGTCGGGAATATTTCTGGTTTGGTCACCTTGTCCCTATCTGGCACTCCTCAACTTAAATTGGATCCTAAAGCTTTCCCTGACCTTTCAGCTATAAAAAAACTGTATATTGATGAGTGTGTTATTACTGATGGGTTCTTGAAATTTATTTTTGAAGGGTTTCCTTCCCTTGAGGAATTGGAACTTAAAAATTTAAGGCTACCCAATATGCTTGGTATTGGAAAGTATCCTGCTAATCTCCAATCTGTATCAATATTGTCCTGCTCAAATATCAAGGAGTTTGAAATAGTTGGAGCATTCAAGTCACTTCAAATAAAGGACTGCCCAGGACTGAAGAAAATAATTGCTTCTAAGTTGTCTATGAAGTTACAGACATTGTATGTGGGTCACTGCAAGCATCTAGTTGACGTTTGCTCCATTGAAAATCTGCATAGTTTGGAATATCTAAATTTTGAAGGTTGTTTTGATCTGCAATCCATTGAAAATCTTGAGAAGCTGAACAAATTGACTGAGTTTCATTTGTTTTTGTCGGATAAGTATCTTTTGGAGGGCAGCAATCAAGAAAAGGAAAAGGTAGATTGGTTACAGGTTAGTATTACTGGGGATGCTTCTTATAGATTGTTTATCTGCTCTTAATACTCTGGGACTTGAAAGAGAGTTCTGGTTAGTATTACTGGGGATGCTTCTTTTAGATTGTTTATCTGCTCTTAATACTCTTGGACTTGAAAGAGAGTTCTGGAAGATCTTATTCCAGTTATTGTGGTTTCAAAGTTATTAAGATTTTCCTTCATTCAGTTTTTTTCTCATTTTGTTATTTTTTACTCCTCTTTATCTATGTAGTTTCACCCATGTTCAGATCTGGGCATGCATGTGTATGCTTGTGCTCTTGTGCGTGTGCATGTCCGATTGTTTACTTCTTGGTTTGAATGATTACTTGGATGTACATGGTAATTTATTGAAGTGGACGCACTGAATATTGAAATAAGTGATGCACCATGTCATCATCTCATTAGTGTCTCCAAAAGAATTTATTTATATAAACAGGAAGCTTGTGAGCACTCCTATTTTCATATGTCATTCTTTTTATTCGTGTTCCACTTGAATAATTTGGGCTTCATTTGAGGGGGATTCATATGAGTACACTCCTTCGTCGTGGATATGTGTCTTCCATTCCATATGGTAATATCATACCTTATTTTACTGAATGTGTGCTTGATATCTCCTATTGTAGGTGCAACATATTGTCACATTATGTGCAGTGCTTGTTTTAACTGTCCCTAGAACCCATGTTGTCTAGCATGGGAGCTATTTGGGTCCAAGATATACAACATAGTTAGCTGTTCTTTTTTGTCCTTAATCATCTCCTCAAGAGTAGTCTCTATGTAGCTCAATAGCCTCCTTGAAGAAATGACATTGTTCATAGAGCATGGCTAGGGTCCATATCTCCTTGGTTGCAACAACTTTATGATGCAGGAGCACGTAGGACCTCCCCTTTATCAATCCTCTTTGAGGATTCACAGATGAAGACATTAGGCATTATTCAATTTTCGCCGTGGAAGGTGAGTTCACTGAAAAGGGCAGTTCAGCAAGTTCTGACCATAGTTAGCTCCAGTTGGGTGGTCTGGTCTTGTTTGAACTTGTTAAGGGGTCGCCTTGGAAGTATTTAATAGTCTTCGAGTGGATTTTTGTCAAGAGTTATCTTTCGCTTATTTACCTGCAAAAAAAAGTTATCATTTGCTTAGTTTCAATATGTTTGTAATCAAGTTTTGAGTTTTTGAGGGTGAATTCCTCTCTCTCCACATCCCCCCCCCCGCCCCCCCAAATGTATGGGTAAAAAACAAGAGTCTTGAAAACATGGTTTTGAATCTTGAAAATATGGTTATAAAGAGAGTCTTAACTGTAAGTTTATTTGTAATCGTGTAAATTCCCAAGAGAAATGGAAACTAAGAGAGGCCTTTTGGGTTAGAAATTTTGTTCTGTTTTCATGAACTTCTTTGTTGCTCTTGGAGAGGATTGAGTCCTCTTACCCAGAGTCGAGTGATTCCGCCACAAACTGGATGAGGTTTCTCAGTTACACCTTGTAGATCCCAGCCTGCATCAAATTGTATCTGAGCAACTGTGCACTATGGCTGCTAGAGCCCAAGTAGGAGAATCTTTTATCAAAGAAAAACAAGAAAAAGAAAAATAAAGAAAGAGGAGCCCAAGGAGAACCTTTCTTTTCATCTTCCTTTTCACAAAATTTAGAACTTGTAGATTGGGAATTGCCACCAATCTTTAATGTGTACCCAGATGATGATTAGGGTTTGCAAAGAATTTGATTTTAGGTCAGACTTTGTGAGGTTGGATTTTGAGATAATCAATAGAAAACGCCTAAATGTTTGAATCAAGGTTTTGGAAAACAGATTGGTGACCCGAATCGCCCCTCTAGATTTCTGATCCGGTTCGGTAGATCGGCGATCTGGATCTATGATCCGGAAAAAACTAAAAAGTTAAAAAAAATTAAGTGGAGCCGGTTCTGGCTGGTTCAACGATTAAAAAAAGTTCAAAATTTTTTGAGCAGGTTCGTATTGTTTCTTAGATACAACCGGCCAGTTTTGTCAAAAAATCGGTACGAACCGGCTGATTCCTGATATTTTACGGGATCCAGATCGGCCCAACTGAATCCTAATATGGATTGTTCGATTCCTATTTGGATCACCATTTTTTTAAACCGTAGTTTGAATCAATTCCTCCATTGATATATCAAGATCTATTTCGTAAGTTATTCATGTTGCGCTTAATTCTTTTAAAGCCCACCAAAGAAAAAGGTTGATGGAGATTGTGAATTTGCCATGGAGCCCATCTTAACCTGCTTCAATACTCAAGGATGAGTTTTGTCCAACCAATGGAGTGTGATGCACAAGCAAGCAGGATGCCCCTGTGATTGATCCTCTCCGTAGATTCATTGAAGAAGAAATTAGGAATTTAAGTTCCACGTTAGAAGGCGAGTTCACCGAACAAGGGGAGTTTGGAAAGTTCTGACGGTGGTAGGCTCGAGTGGGATAGTTTGGTCTAGTTTCAACTTGTTAAGGTATAGTTGTGGAAGTGTAGTTTTTGGGTTTTCTTGGAGAACAAGTAATATTTATTGGGTAGTTGTGGAAGTATTAACAGTCTTTTTGTTGGAGATTTAGATGAGTAATAGTTACAAGATTAGTATTTTGATTAAGATTTATTATTTGCTTACTTTCTTGTGTATTTTGTTAGTATGTTGAGTGGTTTGAGGGTGCTTTTGTTTGCCAATGTATGGGCAAATAACAAGACTCTTGAACACATGGTTTTTTGAGGGTGCTTTTGTTTGCCAAGTGTCTTTTGTAATTATATAAATATCCAAGAAGAGATGAAAGAAAAAGAGGTTTTTGAATCCGAAAATTTATTTGGTTAGCAAGAACTTCTTTGCTGCAGTTGTAGTCTAGGGGGACCTCCTACCCGGCTTCGAGTGATCCACCACAAGCTGGTTGAGTGATTATGCGCTAGACCTTGCAGCCCCAGGCTGCATTACCTTATATGGTGGCTGGAAAACCCACACCAGGATCATGATCCTGCTTTTGCTCAGACTCATTCCTAAGCGGATTCGTACCCTAATCCTTCTAAACAACACTATTAAGACCTGAGCAGAGTGGGAACCAACTTGGAACCAGTCTGGTCTTATCACAGAATTGGCAGTTGGTCAAACTGGTCTAAACTGGCAAGTTGAACCAGTTGTACTGGCTGGTCATATCAGTTTTGGTTGTTCAGGTATATTCTAAACTGGTCTAACCAGTGAACTGGTCGGTCACTAGTTCAATTAATTGTCCAGTCGTGATAAAATTTCTTCTATATATTGATGCTCCATCCATTTTACTTAGTTTTCAACACTATCGAGAGTATGATTATGCAGCTTGGTGGTAGTGGTTGGGTGGAATTGGGAGAGACTTGCAATAGATCGATGGCAGAATAACGAATAACATCGAAACTTGGCACGTAGCAGTTTGGGTGATATGCAACTTAGAGGTGCAAACCAGGTTGGATTATCAGCTTACTTTTGTTGCCTGGTTTGGACCTCATAAACAAAACTCTCCAGGCTGACTGACATGCTTAATTAAAAGACTCAGTGTATGAATATTACATTCATCATTCTCAATCAGAAATGCCTATGAATTATCTTGTGTCGTGATAAAATTTCTTCTATATATTGATGCTCCATCCATTTTACTTAGTTTTCAACACTATCGAGAGTATGATTATGCAGCTTGGTGGTAGTAGTTGGGTGGAATTGGGACAGACTTACAAAAGATCAATGGCAGAATAACGAATAACATTGAAACTTGGCACGTAGCAGTTTGGGTGATATGGCACTTACAGGTGTGAACCAGGTTGGGTTATCAGCTTACTTTTGTTGCCTGGTTTGGACGTCATAAACAAAACTCTCCAGGCTGGCATACTTAATTAAAAGACTCAGTGTATAAATATTACATTCATCATTCTCAATCAGAGGTGCCTATGAATTAGATTGTGCGCTATGATTAAATGAACTTTTTCTGCTCTTGTGATGACCATATATGCTCTATAACTAGCCGATCTTGTATTAATTGTCTCTTCTGCTTTTGTGATGACCTTAAATGCTCTACAACGAGCCAATCTTGTATTAGTTGTATTCTTCTGGTTTCTTGATGACCTTAAATGCTCTATAATGAGGCAATCCTGTTTTAGTTGCATACTTGTTTCAGTTGTGCGGTTGTCAGCCAATAGACACTTTAATCTAGCAAGAATTTCAAAAATTTTGTTTGCCTTGAAAAATGTGGTAGTGCCTTTGGAGCTTTCAAATTAAAACATTATGGACATAATCACTTGAGCCACAGCTCATGCACCTATTGCTTGGAAACTCCTCAAAGTTTTGTACTTATTTTATTTGTTAAAGTTATAAATATTTTATTTGCAGAAATTTCTCAGGAACAAGCAACCACAAGCTACACACTTATCTGCAGAGGTAAATTTGCAGACTAGCAACCTAGACATCCACCCATATTTCCTGCAAATGTTTGGGCGTTCTTCATCCGAGTTCAAGTTCAGACTACCTCCAATTCGAAGCATGATGGGCACCATCATGATATGCTTTATATGTCAACATTCGAAGTCTGAAAACATATTGATTGGGCCTAACAGTGGGATGAAAGATGTATTTTACAGGCCGATCAATTTGCACTTGGTAAATGGTGCCAACAAAATTCAAATAAGCGAGTACAGAGTGTACGATTCAGGAACATTTTTCCATATTGGTATCTTCACGGATGAGTATACGGTGATGGAGATGTTGGCAGAGGAAAGTGAACTTGTCCTTTCCACTGGAAGCTCTGATCTTATATATGGAGCATGGGCCTGTTTGCTTCCAGTGAGTGAAAAGCATTTGGACAGTGAAATCATTTCTAGGCAAATTAATATGCTCAACATTCATAAGAAAAATGATAAGAATTATGTAGAGAGGGAGGAGGTGGAGAAGAAGAAGCTAGGGGAGAGAGTCCAAAATTTGGTGTTCGATATGGATTTGCATACTGTCTATGCTCTCGACATTGCAAACTTCGTTATACAGCGGACCTACATGTTGCGCAATACTTCTATATATGTGAGTTTAAATGGTCTCGCTTCAACTTGGATGCATATTTTAACTTTTGCATGTATTATGATTTGCAAAATATGTCAATTCCATCAAAAGTTAGTCCATAGTTGAAAATTAATTTGTTGGACAAATCCTATCAGTTAGTTATTGATGCTCTGTACTTGTTGATGAATCAATTAGGTTCTGGAAATCAGTGATATTGGGTGTTTTGTCCCTGTTTCTTTCAGAACTGCTAAAGAAAATATCTTGGTATTTTGGTGAATCCCTAGTTCGGTTTTTCAAATTCTCCATTTATCGGGAAAATATAAATTTGCCTTGACATCTTAAGTGTATTGGCATTCAAAGACTTAGATTTCTAGTTGGATGTTGGTTGGATAGTCCAATTTAGTCTTTTCTTTGCGCTACGGGTGATTGATTGATCGCTATTTGTTTCAATTGCAGCTAACATTTTTATGGGAATTACGGAAAAGGATGTGCCTTCTGTGTAGGACTTCTTATAGAATTGACTGCAACCTCAGTCATGTGAATAGAATGTCAGAAATGCAAAGCTACGAAACTTCTTTCTGTCATTAACTTTTAAGGTCAAAGCATGAGGCATGCCATGGTAATACAACAATTAACATTATTATTGCAGGCATCTTCAGAACTGGAATTTCTTTTTGCCCATTTTAAGTAAACATCAAATTGGAAATGACATTAGTAATTACATAATACAATTATGCCCAACTTGTTATTTGGTATATTGCAGTGCACAGTGATCAATGTTCGAAAAGGCATAGGCGCCCGCCTAGGTGTTTTGGGGTCCTGGCTGCCTAGGCATCCGGGCGCTCGCCAAGAACACAAATGGGTGGACTATTAACTAAGATGAAATTTATATTATAATTATTATTTATTAATTATTTTCAATAAGGTTTGGTTTTGGATATCAAATGTTCACAAAACATCAATTTCATCCAAAGTTTAAGACCATTTACAAAAGCGCAATTTCATCGTCCAAATGAGAAAAAATTCAATAAATCACAAAAAAATCAATCTTTCAACTACAAACATATAAATATATCGTAAAAGAAAAAAAAAGTAAAAGAAAAAAAACTAATGATTCACAACATAATACATTATAGCAAAATCAAATCAAAACCCTTATTCAAATATGATAATACTTTTAAAATATCACAATCAAATCGATGTTGGTACAAACCTCGTCTATTGGGTCACCAAAAGTCCTCAAAATTGACTACTAGAAGTTCCAAAAAAACCCACGAACTGAGGCCATTGTTTTGGGAAGAAATCGAAAAATAAAAAATTTATCGATATTTTGATAAATCACAAACAAAAAAAATTTGGGGAGTTTTTTTCTCTCTAAAAGGCACGGTTTTAGGTGGGCGCTAGATGCAGGACTCCTAATAGTCCCCCCTAACTTGTGTCTAGGCGTTTTTGAAATTTTTCTGCCTAGACGGCTGGTCGGGCGAATTTTCGAACATTGACAGTGATAATAAGTATTGTAGCCACCAGAGGTTAATCATAGTTACCTTACTTTTCTTGTTCTTTCTGGGGATAAATTTGGAGCTCTAGGTTCTTGGTAGGTGACTAATGTGCTCTGAAATCTGAATGTCCTTTCTGGCTGCATAGTTACAGGCCAATGTCTGAGTGCAAGTTGCTGCTCTAAGGTTTGTTATATGGAACGTACTATTGGCCGTCTGTTGACTTATTTGTCTACTTTGGCTATCATGGGAGGATCAATTAGTGGATGTGAAATTAGAGTTTACACTTGACAAAATTCCAATATACAATTAGTAAGTTCTTTTGTTTTTTGATCCGTGGCTTACCAGATTACAGTTATAGCAGAAGAAATGTTATGTTTTTTGAGAGAATGAGCTGAATTGTTCTTTCTCATGCCACTAGGAAAATTTTCATTGGTCCAATTTTAAGAAGCTAGAGAGTGATAAACCTGTTGGTATCTCATAACTCATATGCAGCAAGTCTTACATCAAAGATTTTCAACTATTTCTTTACTATTGGCTTGGCAGGCTTGTCGAAATGGTATTCCTTAGGGCCTATGAGTGAAGACCTTTCAGTGAGGGGATAGTAAACTATAATCCTGAAGAACCTGACATTCAATGAGAACTTCTAAAGACTGATCATAGTCCTCAGGGTCATCCCTGTTAATAAACGAGGGACTTTTGATGGAACCTGGGCCCACCCTCTATCCATCACCATCCATCATCTCTATGGATGCCAATGGCTATAAGGGCTATGTTTGCATTGACCTTATGATTCACCTTTATGATGATTAATAAAAGTGATGGCGATTTTATTGGGCTTATCTTCACCCGAGTTTGAATCTAATAAGTCCAGCTTTTAAATCACTAAATATTAGAAAGTTTTTAAGTTGGACTTGACACTCGATAATATCTCTTCAGCATAATCCTATATAGATTTACATTAGTTGGCAACTGATAGTGATATTATTTCCGCATTCAACTTTCCTAATCTAAAAGACTCGTAACTGTTGGTGGTAGTTATAACCAACTTCGAAAAATCTTGATTCAGATAAGAAATCACTTATCTGGATTGGGGCGGAGACTGTCTGTTCCCAATCAGAATCGCAATCAGCGATTCTATTTATATATGTATATAGTGTGGTGCAATAAAGAAAATAACATATAATGTTGCAATCAGCGATTCTATTTATATATGTATATAGTGTGGTGCAATATAGAAAATAACATATAATGTACTCATATTTTACAAGAGGTTTTCCGAGTGCCACTTTTTTAAAGCGGCCTAGGTTTGATTTTACATCGAATATGTTATTTAATTGTAGGACAGCTAAGTTTTAGCAGCTTCGTTATATCCAAATCTCCTTTTAAAGAAATTTAAGGAGCTCTGTTTTTAGGAGCCTTTTTTTAAAGTTAAAAGAAAAAAAACAGTGGGGGATTCATGCCTTGACCTTGCCCATTGCGCTTCTAATGCGCAAAGTCTAGCCTACATGTTGCGTTGAAGCATTTATGACAATATTTTGACGAATATAAATTATATATTTTATTATTTATTATTTATTATGTATTTTTCCGGATCGCCAATCCAGACAATTCGAATTGCCGATTCGACCGATCTGGATTGGGATTGGTTGGTAGGGGATCCACCCCACTAATCCATTTTTTGAATCATTGGTTCTTACTATTTATACCTTCTATTGGTTTTACATTATGATATGGCAGGAAGAGTTCTTAGGACCCTTTAGATGGTTCAAGCGACGCCAGCTTTTTTTCCCTGGCATAAACAAGTTGCCTCATCTAGACCTTCAACTAAGCAGTAGCTGCCTAAAATTGATTGAGGAGCCTGCAACGGACAACTATGTGATAAACTATTGGGTTTGTACACAGGAGCGATCAACTAACTTCAAGTTCAGCAAATTTGAATTGCCCTTCAAAGGTTCATATACAAACCTCCTTTTGCTTGAGAAACTATTTAGACCTTCACAGGCATCGGCTGGAACTTCGTAAAATTTGAGGACAAAGGTTCCTTTGATGATAACAACAAATTTATTCTTGCTGGTAATTTTTCACAATAAGCTGTTCTGGATTCATGCTCCCTTCATATTCTTTTTTAAATGAATATGTAAGTTCTTTTAATGAAAATGCATGGAGATGAGCATTTTTCTATTAGTCTAGGTCCTTGGGCTTCTTTCTACTGGCAATCATTCTTGGTAATGTGTAAATATCTTCTTTGTAGTTAGTGGTTCGGAATTCTTTTCCTCAACCTTGGGCTTGTGACTCATGCTTTGGAATTAAAAAAGTGGTTATTCTTTGGAGATGCATCAGATGAGCCTTTCAGGATTGAATTGTCTTAAATATTCAGCACTGAACATTGTTGATCTGTTGCCTTGAACTTTGTCTATTAAATATTAATATGTACCTTCTTATTATGGGGGTAGCTTATCAATGGGAACTGAGATGCCCCGAAGGTGGCTAAACTACTTTCGGTTTTCATCAATTCAAATTTTACACTCCAAGCACTAGTATGGTGGTCCTTTGCGCTATCTAATCCAAGCAGCTAAATCCGAAACTGTCTGATAAAAGCTTGGATTTAAACCTATGGAGTTTAGAAGGTTGGTACTTGGGCCCTAAGCTCCAATCCTAGATGCTAAACACCTAAACCCAAGAATAGTAATGCTACGTTCCTGTCTGGAGTTGGAAGTGTCCTATTAGTTATCTAGATGACAGAAGAGCTAGTTTTTCTTATGGAAATGTATACAAAGAGAACATCAAGTTTTTAAACCTGTGTAGTTTAGAATGTTGGTCCTTGTGTCCTAAGTGCCAATCCTAGATGCTAAACACCTAAACCCCAAGAATAGGAATGCTACTTGCCTGTCAGGAGTTGGAAGTGTCGTATTAGTTATCTAGATGAGGGAAGAGCTAGTTTTTCTTATGGAAATGTATACAAAGAGAACATTTACTTTTAGTATAAGGAGATCATAATAACTGTGATCAGCTGGATTTTGTATTGGGTGACTGTCAATGTGTCATTTATTGGGCTCAATTCGAAAAAAAAATCGAACTTTGTCACTTACCCTAAGTTGCCCAATTTGACATATGATAGCTAGGGGTAGTTGTGACCTTTTCTTATACTTTAGTTTGCTTGCATTAGTTTTAGTTCATTACCTGGCCTACAATCCAATTCTTTAGGAGGGAGTTCTTTACAAGATTAACGCAATGTAGCTTAGCAAAGATACATTTAAACCAAGATCCAATGACATCATCATCATCAGAGCCTTTTCCCTACTATTTAGGGTCGTAACACGAATCTTGGTCCGCTATTCTACTCTATTAAGATCTATGGTAACATATGATACCTAAACTGATCTCAAGCATGAGTCTAGGGTATTCAATTTAAAGCCATCTACCATGACCACTATCAATAATAGTTGCGCTTAGCCCATAGTTCAACCTGAAGATAAATACTGCAAGCTTGAAGTCACATGCTCGACTTTGAGTTATCTACCCCATATATAATAATAATATTAATGTTTAAATTTTTCAGATTGACTAACACTAATTATATTCATTTTTAGGATTGGAACCTTTTAAAATTGTTTATAAAATGATCGAACTACACTTGATCCTTTGCTGCAGTAGGTGATCACCATACCCACATGCTTTTTCCATTATGACCAGAAAAAGCTTCAGCCAAGGCTGTACAATGATCCTAGAGAGCTGTACCTTGTATGGTTGTTATCATTAGTTTCCAGTGCACGAGTTTAGAATAAATAAAAAGGAGAATGGCATAAAAAAGAATAGAAAAGAGGATTGGCTCTTTCTCTTCTCTTCAAACATGATGCCGCTTAGGATCTCTAGCTCATGCTAACTTTCTTTGCTACTTGTCTCTTTCATAACGATTCAAACCTGGAATCTTCTCTCAAGCTCTAAAGAAGATTTACTTCTCTATGAGGAACTTCTTAATTTCAATGCGTATCATGTGCCACCTTGTAATCTCAAAAGAACCTTGTCGCTGACTTTTAATGTTATTACAGGTATAGCTGACCTATCATGCTTGCCAACTGCACAAACATGGACAGTCCACTAAGAGCAAATAGAAATCCAAATGGAACCTCTCTCTCTCTCTCTCTCTCTCTCTCGCATTCGTGAGAGCAAATAGAAATCCAAATGGAACAGCTCTCTCTCTCTCTCTCTCTCTCTCATTCGTGCTCAACTTTACTCTTAACGGAAACTCAATTGGTAATTCACAGGGTCAACTAACCTTGGAATGGACATACTAAACCAACACTTTTTCCATTCTGTAAGAGGATGCTGTATTTGGTTTTCTGAATCATCTATCTGCAATTATCCAATGCATGCTATCAGATTCTGATGTTCTGGTAATACCATTTACAATCCGTTTCATATAAATAGTTTATCAGAATTTACATGACGAATGAGAAGCAATTGAGTAAAACAACCGAAAAAGCCACAGACCCAATTAATTTGATAGTCAACGACCATGCTGCTTAACAAGTAGCAGCTACCAAGAATTCATACATTTACAAAACTAAAAAAATCTGACTTTTCAGTTTCTCTTCAAAACGAAGATCGTTATTGAGTAATAGAAGGCCAACCAGACGAAGCATATGCAGATGAATGGATGCTCATTCAGAAAGGGGAATAGATTTTGGGTTGGGAGTGAGCAAAAAGTGCAGTTTGGGAAGGATTATCTTCTAAAGAATGACAATGCATATAACTGAGTGTCATGCAATTTGTAAATTTGGAAGTAAAGAGCATTGTGTCAACCCATTTCTCGATACAAAAAGTCTATATACCATATCTTGTGTTTAGTTTTCCTATATGATCTGTGTATAATATACTTTGCATAATACCCTCTCTCTCTCTCTCTCTTATAGACCAATCCAGCAGTAAACATACCCTGGCTTCCACAAGAATGAGTGGTCTACACTCGATCTTGACCCTCCCAACAACTGCTGTCCTTTGTCTGAATTCAGATAAACCACAATTACCTCTTTACGTGACTGCAATTTTGAAAGGTAACAGTTATTCCCTCCTGGAACTGCAAAGTAAGCATGCACATGACCCTACAATGATATGAAGCATCTCGACGCTTTGCAACAAATTAGCTATAAGAAGTAGCAGATTATTATTGGTATTATTATCTGCGTCATTTCCACAACTACATTTTCTATTGAGGTTTTGATGTTCAACTTTGTTACATGTTAGTATTACATTTTCCAGTGAAGTTATGATGCGTGGCATTGCTTTTCGTTGTAAAACTGCAACCTTGTGCAAATTGTGTTCTTGTATAGTATTTACGTGTGATTCCAAGACCTACAAGACTAACTAAAGGCAGATCTGTCTAAGATGTGTTTAACCTGAAGATTTAAAGAGTCTGGATCCCATCAAATTCAGATCTACAGAGAAATCAACCTTAAAAGACCTATTCTTTGCAAATATTTGGTTAGGGCTGCTATCGGACGGGGGTCGGACCGGCCCGACCTGCATCCCAGCCCGGAAGTGTGGTTTTGGGCTGGCCCAAATATGTGCCTGCCCAGCCCAATTAAAAGCCTTTTTATTTATTTATTTGTTTTTTTTTTTTTTTAAAAAGCTCTCTTCAAACTTTTTTGTTTGTTTGTGAGCTTAAAACAATATTTTTCTATAAAAACTTATGCTAAAATAGTTTGTAGAAAAATTTAAAAACCTAAAATGACATTGGGAAATGAAAAGAATTGGGAAGAGGGGTTGGATGGCCATTCACTCACCTCATTCCCCACCCCAACCCTCCCCCCTCTCTCACCCCACGGCGCCCTCTCTCTTTCTCTTTCTAATAATCCATTCTCTTTCCCTAAAAAACTTATTTTTGAAACTTCCTTATCTCTCTCTCCAAAACCCAGCTATTCTCTCTCTAAAAAGCTTATTTTTAAAGCTTCGTTATCTCTCTCTCCAAAACCCATTTTCTCTCTAGTTTTCTTCTACACAATTGCAGAGAGCCTGCCATTAATGTGAAAATAGTTTCCTCATTCGGTCACTAATGGTCCACTCTGTCTCTCTGTCTACCGCTTCTCATTTCTTTCTCCTATGTCTACCATCTTTCTCTCTCTATGACTACATTCTCTCCTCGTTTCTCCTCTCTCTCGTCTTACGTGTTTGGGGCACCATTCCATGGAATAGTGGGACCAAGCAAAGCAAATGCGTATGGAAGAGTTGCAGTAAGAAATGGCGGATGGAAGAGAGAGGTAGAAAGAGAGATGCAGAGAAAGAGAACCACTTCTCCTGTTCCCACAGAGACGGAGAGAGAGATCCACTTCTCTTGTTCCCATGGAGAGAGAGACCTACTTCTCTTGTTTCCATAGAGAGAGAGAGAAGATAGAGAGTAGAGGGCTTCCGGCAGGGGGAGCCAGAGAATATTGGGGGACGGGTAAGGAGGGTTCTGGGCTTTTTGGGTTGACTCGGCAAATGCCCGACCTAGCCCGAAAAGGATGCCCTTTCCTGGCCCGGGCCCGAAGCCTACAATTGGCCCAAAGTTCTGGTCCCGACAGGACAATTGGCAGCCCTATTTGCGGTAGAGCCGGCTTAGTTAGCATGAGATCCTAAAGAAACAAAAAGAAGAACATCATAAATAAAAGAGCAAACAAGCAATGGAGATCTACTAAAAGGAATGAAGACGAATGTCAATGAAAATAATACAAATAATAATTGAAAGAAAAGCATATAATGATACCATTTATTGCTGGTACATCGATATCACAATTAATCTTTGACTAGTCGATGTGAAATTAGGTGGTTGTATTTAGGGCACTTTTGGTTAGTGCATAAATATTTTCCAAAAAACATTTTCACATGAAAATTTGTTTCATATATTTGTTTGATGCGAAATGCATATGCAAATAAATCATGTGGTAAAAAAATTTACCCTGAAATGGTTTAATTCATGGTAAAGCAAAACCTCACCCGTGGAGAAACATTCCCCGTGCTTTATTTTCACATGTGGACCCATTATTCACTATTTATGATAAATTATATATTACATAATATTTTGTTTATGGGATTGTATATAATGATACCATTTACTTTTGATACAAGGTGGTCACAATTACTTACAACCATATGATGTGAAATTTGATAGCTTGGGTATGTCACAAAGTTCGAAAAAATTTCATTTGAAGTTTGAGCTTGGTCAATGGAATAAATACATCTGCCCAATTTCACATCCAATGGCCAAGATTAATTGTGACCACCTTGTACATAAGGTAAATAGTCTCATTCTATTTATTCTATACTTTTTTGAAACGTTTTTTGAACGTTTTTTGGTTGAAATGGTATAAAAAGATTTGTTGTGACTAATTTTTATGGTCAAAAGTGAATAAATAAGGGATATAATAGATGATGGGGTATAGTGAAATCTTTAAGGATTCGTTTATGCCACTTGAAAGAAAATAGAAAGAGGGTCTACAATGAAATAAGATGAGGAAATTAGGTTCTGAACGAAAATTTCCCATATATTTAATATATGAATGATATTTCAATAATATATAATATATAATATATGAATAACATTTTATATAAGTAATATATTATTTTAGATTACACTAAATTATATAAAATAGATAATATATTAGTATAATATAATATTATAATATTTTTTATTTATAATATATTTTAAAAATAAACTATAAAATAAATATAATTATATATATTTAGTTATAGTATTTAAATATTACATGTATAAATTTAATATATTTACAAAATATATTGAGATACCAAACAAGTTACCAAACATATGCAATTCATTACACAATGTTTTTTAAATGTATTAACAAATATGGTGAAAATAAAGTTTGCAAAAGTTTTTCCTGTAAAGTGTATACATATGTAAATTTTTTTTGGGGAAATATTTATGCATCAACCAAACGTGCCTTTATTCTATTGACCAAGCTAGAAGTTCAAAATAAATTTTTTCAAACTTTGTGATACACCTAAACTATCAGATTTTACATCGGATATTTGTATGTAATTGTGATCTGATTGTACCAAAGGTAAATGGTTTCATTGTATACAATCCCACAATTAAATTAAAAAAACTAACAAAAGGAATAAGTGAAATGAAAGGAATAGTAGATATGACAAATTAACTAGAAGATAAACAAAACAATTAAAGAAAATAATAAAGCACAACAAATTAAAAATAAAATAAATCAGAAAAGAAAGAAAGGACTTGGAAGTCCAAACCCTTAGGCATGATCCCCTGAGTTGGGCCCAAATCATATGGTGAAGTTGAAATTCTTACTTCTTTGTCTTCGAGATTGCGGATCCCAGATGATTGAATGTAGGCGTAGCAACGGGTCGGATATGAGTTGGGTCCGATTGGGACCTGGACCAAAACCCGAATAGTATTCGAATTTAGGGTCCAAAATCGGGTCTCGGGTCTAATCAGGTCCATTAACACGCTCACTATAAGCCTTTTTTTTTACTATCATATACTCATATTATTGACAACAAGAACACAATCGCCCCCCATTAGATTTCAAGCCATCTAATTTATTTATAAGTTAAAAGATGACTAGGAGTTCTTATTGTATATGATCCTTAATACACCCAAATGAATAGAGCTTGAATTATTTTATCTCTAATAGTTTATGGGTATGGGTAGGGACTTTGGACCCGAGCACCGGATCCACTGGGTCCAAATGTTGGACCCATACCTGAAGCCGTGTCAGGTATTGGTTCTCAAGTCTGGTCTAAGTCCATTGCCACCCCTAATTGAATGCACTTTGGAGAAGAGAGATACCTAGAATTTACCTCTATGGCTTTTTAAATGACTTAAAAGAGCTACTTTTTGTATCCATAATTGGTTGAATCAGGGTCCTAGATCTAGGGCTTGAATGGCTTAAGTTAGGGCTTGAGGGTTGTAGGTTATTGTGACTAGCAATTAGGGTTAGGGTTTTTGTTCGTATCAAGCTCTCTTAAAAAGATCGGAAAAATGCTCTTTTATAAGAAAAATAGACCCAAAATTGGAAGGCGGTAGTGTGGAGCAAATCAGAGGTGACATGTGGATTGCGTCACAATATATGGCGTACGATAGATAAATTTCACGTCATACGGTGAGAAATATTTCCTTCTTGGACCTTTACAAGCTTATTCCAGAGATTGCGTTGAGTTCATTAGTGGTGGTTTGATTGAAATTAGATACTTCTTTAAAGTCGCGGCCTATCAGTTTTTTTTTTTTTTTTCTGGTTATTGAAATTGCCTATTTTGGGTATTGGTTTTTTCACTTGGAGATTTAATAATATTGATCTACCCATCTTAGGAGTTGAGAATATTTGGCTTCCTAACTTAGATATGGAGGATATGATAAATATCTAAGGGATATTTTAGGGAATATTTGAAAATTATTTAATTTCCTAAATTAGGATATTTGGGATATCTATTTAGGATATATGGTATATTCACGAAATATTCTAGCTCGACATTGGTTTGAGTGTGGACTATGGTTGAGAGTGTCCTATAGTGTATTAGGATAATGTGCTCTAGGGTTTTAGAATTTAAAAATAAAATTCAATGTAGATAGCTTGTCTAAATATAGGAGTACATTTTTTGGGGAAGAAATTTATATAATGCGATCAATTGTATAATGTAGAAGAAAGGTGCACCCAAACAACCATTGGACGAGGTTCTTTCTAAGCTGGACGGCCCTTTAATTGATTATCTCGATTTTAAGATTCATTGATATGAAAATGATCTTCTAAGAAGTTCTTTCTATGCTGGAAGGCTCTTTAATTGATCATCTCGATTTCGAGATTCATTGATATGAAAATGATCTTCTAAAACAATATATGGACCATCTATTTTCAAGATTATCAAGTATATAGATGTGCATGATTGGCACCATATTTGGAACTCTAAATTTATAAATAGGGGTGACAAAAGATTTTCATGACATTGCTTGGTTGGTGAGCCCACAGACGGCCCTAGGTGCCATAAGTATCAATAATTTACAGATTTAGATGGAGAGACTCCAAAACAAGGGAAGCTTTTTAAAACCTATTCAGTTTATATAATACCAAGGCTTTATGAAAACAAAGTAAAGCCTCACTTCGAATCTTCATTGAGAAAGTACTTTTGAGCATCGAAAATATGTATAATAGCTCTAAAATTAATTTCCAATACCAACTATAAAATTTGAATATAAAAAAAAAGTATATATTTTGCAGATTTGTAGTAATTGAAACGAATGATCTAGATCATGTTTTACAATATACATTATTTTTTGGGGCTTGAATTATACATTTCTTTTTAGGAAGATGGTTTGATGGGTTGCAACCCTACGAAACCAAGTAAAGCCTCACCTCATAATTCATCGAAAATTACAATTCAAGCATTGGAAAAACCATTACATTGACCATCTCAGCCCGAACATATTAGTTGTGAAAAAAACTAGGATGTTAAGCCCTAAAAATTGTGTTTATTGTAACAAATTATTTAGACCATCTATTTCACACTAAAAATAAGTGTTCATGGAGCGACAAGATCTGTACTTTTTTTTGAGTTTCAAAATTTTATTGTCAATACTGGAAATTGATTTAGACCCATCATGGAGATTTCCATTGTTGAAAGTGCTTTTTAGATAAGGACTTGAGGTGAGGCTTTATTATGTTTCATAAAGCCTAAGTCTTACAGAAACTTCATTTAATTTACGCAATCATAATTGTCGGTACATGTCAAGGTCGACGCAATCATAATAGTTGATAAACGTCAAGGTCGACGCATTCATAATAGTCGATAAAAGTCAAGGTTGACGCAATCATTATACTCGACAAAAGTCAAGGGCTATCCGAAGGTTTTTCCGTCGCTGCAATATTCGATAATTTTTTGAAGCTTAGGCTTTATCTAGGAAAAAGTTTATATAAAGGCAAGGCTCTAAACAATCAAATTAGAGCCCACCCAAGAAATTCATTAGAAGAGGTTGTTTTGAAGATTTACTATCTTCAAATTGATTATCTCGACATCGATATTCATAAACATGAAAAAAAAATAGATTTCAAGTTTTTAAAATAGTATATTTTGAATTGTTAATTTTCAATATTTTCATAGATTTGCTGGATCTACACTATCACAAAAATTTTGACTATTAAAACCCCATTTCTCGGCACTTGAAGTTGTGCTTTACTTTGAGTGTTTAGAGCCTTGGCTGTATACAAACTGCACCCATTCCCATAAGGCCTAGGTATTTTTCGAACCTTTGTTCCTTTCAAAATTGAAGACGTGCAAACATTTGGCTCGTTCTGGTTCAAAACTCAAACCCGCCATTGTTTCTATTGCAAATCTCTTTGTTTCTCTCTCTACCATTCTTCTATTCTTCCAAAATCTCTCTCTATTCCCACTTGCTCTCAACCTTAGCACAAAACTCCTCTTCTTCATCGGAATCCTAATATATAAAAAATGGATCATTTTCTGATATCATTGACTTTTCCACCATTGCCTCTTCAAAGCCCTAATCCTTCAATTTTGATGAATCCACTTTCCCCTTCCATTCCATTTAGTACAAAAGACACCCTAGCTCTGCAACTTTCAACACATTCTTCTGCAAAAGCCTTAGCTCTGCAGCTCTCGACGTATTTATCTCATATTCTGAGAAAATTTTCGATAAAAGATGCCGAGAATTTCTTCTTCACGAACGCGGAAGCTTTTCTCTCGCTGGTTCGGGCCAGATACTTCAACAATGGAAGTGAATAAATGTAATGTGGATTCGACGAATTGTGAGATTTTCATATGTCATTCCCCTTTTCTCGTGGTCCAAAATGGCTTTGCAAAGGACCTTCTCTTACACCTTCAGAAACTCAATATCTCCACTCTTTGCAGTAGGGATTGTTCGATCCCCAATGGGGAGGCCATTAATGAGGCAACTGTTTGTATAGTAATTTAACAAGGGATTTTGCGAATTACGCCCTTTGTCTTGAAGAGCTGAGGCTGATGCATCAAAGCAAGGTTCATATGATTCCAATATTTTATGATGTGAGGCCCTCAGAGGTTAGAAGAACAGAGCAGGGTGTCTTCAGGTCTCCTTTCGAGGAGGCTGAGAAATCTATGCAAAAAGAAGAGTGGAAGTTTTTCTTGCAGAAGACAGGTTACCTCTCTGGTTGGAAATTCAGTGATTTTCGAGGGTGAGTTTCTCATTTGCTGTTTTGATGTATTCGTTATCGACTTCAGTTGTGTCTTCGCTCTTTTTTGCAACTTTGATATGCATGTCTTCTAATTTTTCTAAATCGTGGTCAATTTTCTCCTTGACAAAGATGAACCAGGTGTTTACCACTTGGGTTATATTTAAAAACAGTAGATCTTTACAGCGGTCTTCACTGGCTTAGAATTTCAACTGGTGGAATCTGAAACCCTGTTCTGTTTTTTTTTTGGTTTATAATTAGGTGAATTTTCATTGGGAATTTTGATCATGATCAGTTTTCATGAGCTGCAGTTTAAGTTGGCTGAAATCCTCGCTTTTCCTGATCAACGATGCACTAGGCCAATAACATTTCGGTCATATTTGCAGTATACTGGGTTTTCAAGGCCAATATTTAACTAGGCTAACCTTTTAAAATATGGGAGCTGAAAAATCCCTGTCTAGTTACTTTTCTGAAAAGAAAATTTTGGTTAAAAATGTCAGCAATCAGCCGTTATGCGTAGTTTTGCTATCATTGCCTTGAATGATGATGAGATGCACACTGATTCTTGGCAAGGACAATCTAGGCTAACTAAGCTTAGATTTATTTTATTTTTCCTTTATTTTTTTAAATAATCAAGATGTTTATGGTGAATGGTGCATTGTGTTAGCCTTTAAATTTGTGGAATCGGAAACCCCAAGCTGTTTGTTCTTTGTCCTTTTATGTCGAAAATAAAAATGTTAAAACTTAAAAATATAATTAAGCACTATAACTAGAAAAAAAATCCATAAATTAAAAATCAAGGCTAAAAATAAAAACAAATGAAAAATAAGAATTCCTAGCAGCCATAACATAGAGTAGGCAAACCACCAAGAAATAGATTAACATGTACTGGAAATAGAAGGTAGATAAACTGAATTTGAATTCACTTAAAATGAAGAAACAAAAATTTATTTGGAAAGTTAGAGGTACAGTAGTATCAGAATATAAAATGATTGATAGTCAAACGTAAATGATGAGATAAAATCACCGGAAAATGGGTCTTTGATTGAAACGATCTTTAACCAGGGTGAAATTTTGTGGGATTTTAATATGGCAAGTCTCAAATCGACTCTCCAAACTCTAATCATTTGGACCCTGTTTTACCCAGCTTCTAATAATACCATGTCCTGGGGCTAGAATAGAGTTGCCACCAGTGGATCAAACACCCTGCTGGTGGCTTGAAATACCCCCTATTCATCAGTAGACGGACTGACCACCTGGCCACCTGTCCTTTTTTATCCATTTTATGAAAGCCTATCCAAGCTCAAATTTGGATGGTTCTGTCCTCACTTTCTGCCTGATAAGATCGTATGCATGTTTTAGGCAATAATTCCAAGATCCTAGAATGAATCAGAGAGGACTACTTGGGATTAGATTACAGGAATTCTGAGGCTTTTGTTCATGGTTTCTCCCTCATCTGTGGGCCTCTCGAGCTGAAATGTTTTCCAAAATAATCTTCCTCAATGCCATACGAGATTACACAAGAGCTCAAATATATGAAATCCAGATTGGAAAGCGGTTTGAGCCATAGATCATAGGTTATTAAAAAGGCTGCTGCATATAACCATCACATGAGCCATCGATCATGATTGGCCCGGGATTCCATTTTTAAGGTGTTCTATTGGAAATTAAGTCACAAGGACCCCAGATTCAATGCCCTATCAACCCACGAAAGGGAGTTTGATAAGAAGCCACGAAAAGACATCAAAATGTGGGGTGAAATGACCGCAAAATATCAGTTCTTGTTACCCTGCCAGTGGATTGAGACACCACTCAACTTATGTATTATCTAGGGCAGTCTGCCCAAATTCCATCCAAATTTTTCCTTGCTTATCTTGAGTGGAAAGACCCCCTAGCTGTCACTCTTGGCTCATAAATACCCCATGCTTTATCCATTTGGAGAGCTTCTTCATATCTTGAAGCCTTGAGGTGGAGAGTAAGTGCTGAGAGAGAGAGAGGAATGAATTTGGAGTGGAAATTTTACTCAAATTGGGAGCACAGAGATAGTTTGAGGAAAATAAAGATTTCTACAAAAAGATCAGAGGTAAGTGAAGGGATCGAGGCTGAAGATATTCACTTTGTGAATTCACCTCTTGAGATTATCATCTAGCCAAGAAGGGCAGTTACATACTCAGCCCATTTTGAGCAGGAAGGAGAAAGAGGAGGAGAGAACGGTAGAAGTGCACAGTCCCCCTCATGTTCTTATATCCACAAGAGCAAATGGAGCCATATAATTTGTCGGGTTCTATCTAAGTCCATGTTTTATACTCTAAACCTTCCAATCTAGTCTAAGTGTACTGTGTTGAAAGCAATGCAGGAAAAATCGGGCAGTTCAAACCGGAACTGCCCGGATAGGACAGTTCCGGTTTCGGCCGGTTTTGGTGAACCGGCTGGGTATTCTAAAATTTTTTTAAAAAAATTACATAAAATCACAACAAATAAGGAATTTTGTTTGTAATGCAGTTTTTAATGTTTTCATATTTTAGCAAAAATTGGAAATTTTTTGGCCATTAATACTTATTTTTACATTTTCCCATCTTTTTTTAGAAAATTTAAAAAATACCCTTGGGCACAAGTCGAATCTTTAAAATCCCATGTTTTTCATTAATTTTCAACTTCTTTTGGATGTGCTTTGTTTTATCATGCTTTAAATATATTTTTCATATTTTATTAGATTTTTTTGGTATTTTTTTATTTTTCAACACTTTTTTGATCACCCAGGACTTGCCCGGTTAGGGCGGTTGAACTGGCTGGTTTACCGGTTAATATCGCATAACCGCTTCGGGCCCCACATCTAGTTAACCGTTCCGGTTCGATTTTTTTTATACTGCTTGAAAGCGCCATGAAGGGTGTTCCACTTGGTAAAAGCTCGTGGCTATAAACTGTAACGGGCTGCTCATGAGCAACCTGGTTCTCGTCCCCGAATCCATAAAACTTTATGAGCATTCTGTGAGTTCTTTCTTGTGTGCATGCTTTGGTTTTCCTTATGATCGGAGTCAATTTTCTGTAAGGTTTTTAAAAACACACTTCCTCACACAGCATACCCAGAGTTTTACTAACCTTGAGTAAAAATATATAAGAATATATATCTCTCAAAAATTAATCAGCATACCTCTGTAACTCACACAATTTACTGGACTTGGCACAGTTAGACTCATGATTTGGCAAACTATGAATGATATTAAGGCTGCAATGCGACACTTAGGATATGGGGTTTGACAAATTAATTAGCAAACTATGGGTGATGTCGAGGCTCACATAGTTCAGTCCTCCTCATGATTTAGCAAACCATGGATGATGTCTAGGCTGCCAATGCAACACTTAAGGCGATTGTCTTTGACAAAATCATATAATACTGGGGTGCAAGACAACAAATCTTCCCGATAATCTAAGCCAACTATTAGACGATAATAACAAGTTTACAACCTCCAATATCATCCAATCTTAGGTATTTTAGATGCGTGGTTATTGAATCTTAGGTATTTTAGATGCGTGGTTATTGTCCATTTTAATTGTGACAGACTGATAGGGTTTGAGAATTCCTCTTTACGCATCACAGATTGATATGGTTTCTTTAGCTAGAATATATATATAAATATATATATATATATATATATATATATATATATATATATATATATATATATATATATATATATATATATATATATATATATATATATATGGAAAATGCTGAGATTAGCCCACTAGCTCCTATGAACATATGAGCCCAATGGCCCAGATTGAATATGGGCCGATCTGACGGTCATGACTCATTTCATGTTTGAATTTTAATCTTTTTTCTACGCCTCCAAATAACTTGAAATTTTAGGCATCAATTCATCTCATCAAGGCACATCTAATAAAAATATTTTAAAAATAATTCGTAAAAAATAAATTAATCAATATACTACCGAAACGTTTCAGGGGTATTTTGATCAATTTATTTCTTGCAAATTATTTTTTGATAATTTTATTAGATTCTCCTATTTTTGAAGAATATACGCCTAAAATTTCAACTTATTTGGATTCATAGAAAAAAATTAAAATTCAAATACGAATGAGGTCGTGACTGTCAGATCGGCCTAGATTCAATCTGGGCTATTGGGCTCATATGAACACATATGTTCATATGAGCTAGTGGGCTAATCCCAGCATTTTACTATATATATATATATATATATATATATATAGTAAAATGCTGGGATTAGCCCACTAGCTCATATGAACATACGGTTTGCAACTCTTTTTCTCAAATAAGAATATCAATATGAATCCTCAATCTCCAGATACCAAAGGAAAACATCCAATGGATTTAGTCCCAAGTAATAGGTATGGGCCTCTAATGCCCACCCATTCCTCTCTTAACCTGACACTCATGTCACCCCTTCGATCCTCGAATGTACCAAAATACTTAATACAGACTCCTCCGCAGAGTCCAATATCTGCTCCAAGTCCGGCGTTTTCCCCGGCATCATACCCACATAAACAAACCTCAACCTCTGCCAAATCCGTTTACATAGATACTGCTTTCTTACCAGATATAACCATTTCTGATGCTCATGCACAACTCGACCCATATAAAATAGCTCCCCTCTACCTTGCAAATCACTTGAATCCATCTTATGGCATTAAAACCCGTGAATGGTATGAAGCCATTCTCATGGAAACTGGTTCAGCTTCTATTGTTCACTTCTACCAAGGTACTACTAAATTATACGCATACTCGAAATTCCAAATCAAAAAATTGCTTTCTTACGAGGATTGGGGATGTAATCCCCTCCAGGGAAAAAGGTTACTAAATCCAGAATTCCAATGTAAATCTTATAAATATTCTGAATACATTGAAGCATGGCATAAAGTATTTGCTTACCAAAATCCAAATAATACTCATTCCTGGTATATCCAATTCAAACTCCTTGTCTTAGAAAGATTCCCTAGTTGGTTTCGCCATTGGTTTTTGTTATGGGGATCTCAAACCCAAATATTGCCTGATGCATTTCAGAGTCTACAAACAAAATTTGCTCAACATAATACTTGCACTAACCTAGATGATTACCATCTCTACTTCATGGCAATATATCAAATCCCTTGGATTCTCAAATGGGAATACTCCATTTCTGAAAATAATACTAACAACTATGAGTATATTCCCCAATTAGGCAAAACCTTGAAAGTCAAATGGTGGGACATTTTCAGTACCAATCCTGCCACACTACCTTTGAAACGAATGCCTCCACAACCTGCAACCTTCAATCCAGTGTCAAATAATACAGTCAGTCTTCCTACATTTTCAGCCTACTTCAAAAAGCTGAAACAATCACATCCCAATGCTACTTTTGACGAAATAGAGCAAACACTACTCCATGTTTTTGCTCCTGATACAACTATGCCAGCAACTTCAGAAGAAACAGTCCAATCAGGTAATCCCCTATTGGATGATTTCAGCCAAAAGCCTACAGACTGAATGACCCGACTCAACGGTTCGATTCCCTTCTTCAGCACCGATATGACTGCTACAGCATAAAGAAAGATAAAATATTCCCTTTTCCAAATAAGACAAAATAAAGACACGACATTGCACAGGAAAGGTTCCCTTTTTATATGAAGACAAATCCACGTTGCATAAAGGACAAATCATAAAGCAACATCGCCCCTTCGCAAAGATGCTCCTCACCGACGTGACTAATTTGGGGTCACATCAGCGCATATCAACGGCTCCCTTTCCTTCTTCTCCCGCACAAACGATACTTACCTACCGACGATCGCACGAATCTCCACTATGCAAGATTCCTCCATCACTTCATCAGCCACCAGCATACCAGAGCTCGCCACGTCTCCCTCATCGACATGACATGTCCCCTCTTCGTACTATCTTCTTATCCTGAAGAATCCTTCTCCAGCAAGCTATCCATTTTCGATCACAACTTCCTTCCACCAATCCCACACTTTCCTTCATCAGCAAGCTATTGATTTCAGCCACTCGTCTAAGGTACAACCCTCTATAAATACCTCTTCATTCAAGCAAAGAAGGCAGAGCATATTCAAGGAAAGACCAGCAGCAGCAGCAGCAACCAAAGTTCTTCTCAAATAGTTCTCAATAGTTCTCTTCTCTTCTCAGATTCTCTTCTCTTCTTTTCCCTCAGATAGCTTTCTTTCTCAATTAAGCTTTCTCTATCTTCAACCTTTTGTACATCAGTCAAAGTCGGTAACGTCCCTCTGGCTTTGTTTATTATACATGTGTGATTGTCATCTTTCTGATTTACCTTCTTATTATCCTTATGAATGGCGAAAGTTTGCAAGTCTTTATATCTGTAACCAGTAAGTCATTTTGTAATCAGTTCTGTAATAAATAGTGATGCAATTTAAATTTGTATTTACATTCAAAATCCAAGAGTATACTCATACTTCGTGGATTATATTCGATATTTCTGTGCTTCCTATTTTCATTATTATCTTCGTGTTTTTATATTATGTCACTATCTTACAAAAATTAATAAATGCTAACTCCGTAATTTTTCAATATCTTCTGTAATTTTCTGTAACTTCTAGAAATAAGTACAGTAATTCTAGCAAAAGTCATAGGGTAGATCTTTACGCCTAAGATCTACTCTATGAATTTTGCTAGAATTACTGTACTTATTTCTAGAAGTTACAGAAAGTTACAGAAGATATTGAAAAATTACAGAGTTAGCATTTATTAATTTTTGTAAGATAGTGACATAATATAAAAACACGAAGATAATAATGAAAATAGGAAGCACAGAAATATCAAATATAATCCACGAAGTATGAGTATACTCTTGGATTTTGAATGTAAATACAAATTTAAATTGCATCACTATTTATTACAGAGCTGATTACAAAATGACTTACTGGTTACAGATATAAAGACTTGCAAACTTTCGCCATTCGTAAGGATAATAAGAAGGTAAATCAGAAAGATGACAATCACACATGTATAATAAACAAAGCCAGAGGGACGTTACCGACTTTGACTGATGTACAAAAGGTTGAAGATAGAGAAAGCTTAATTGAGAAAGAAAGCTATCTGAGGGAAAAGAAGAGAAGAGAATCTGAGAAGAGAAGAGAACTATTGAGAACTATTTGAGAAGAACTTTGGTTGCTGCTGCTGCTGCTGGTCTTTCCTTGAATATGCTCTGCCTTCTTTGCTTGAATGAAGAGGTATTTATAGAGGGCTGTAACTTAGACGAGTGGCTAAAATCAGTAGCTTGCTGATGAAGAAAAGTGTGGGATTGGTGGAAGGAAGTTGTGATCGAAAATGGATAGCTTGCTGGAGAAGGATTCTTCAGGATAAGAAGATAGTACGAAGAGGGGACATGTCATGTCGATGAGGGAGACGTGGCGAGCTCTGGTATGCTGGTGGCTGATGAAGTGATGGAGGAATCTTGCATAGTGGAAATTCGTGCGATCGTCGGTAGGTAAGTATCGTTTGTGCGGGAGAAGAAGGAAAGGGAGCCGTTGATATGCGCTGATGTGACCCCATATTGGTCACGTCGGTGAGGAACATCTTTGTGAAGGGGCGATGTTGCTTTATGATTTGTCCTTTATGCAACGTGGAATTGTCTTCATATGAAAAGGGAATCTTTCCTGTGCAATGTCGTGTCTTTATTTTGTCTTATTTGGAAAAAGGAATACTTTATCTTTCTTTATGCTGTAGCAGTCATATCGGTGTTGAAGAAGGGAATCGAACCGTTGGGTCGGGTCATTCAGTCTGTAGGCTTCTGGCTGAAATCATCCAATAGGGGATTACCTGATTGGACTGTTTCTTCTGAAGTTGCTGGCATAGTTGTATCGGGAGCAACACATGGAGTAGTGTTTGCTCTATTTCGTCAAACGTAGCATTGGGATGTGATTGTTTCAGCTTTTTGAGGTACGCTGAAAATGTAGGAAGACTGACTGTATTATTTGACACTGGATTGAAGGTTGCAGGTTGTGGAGGCATTCGTTTCAAAGGTAGTGTGGCAGGATTGGTACTGAAAATGTCCCACCATTTGACTTTCAAGGTTTTGCCTAATTGGGGAATATACTCATAGTTGTTAGTATTATTTTCAGAAATGGAGTATTCTCATTTGAGAATCCAAGGGATTTGATATATTGCCATGAAGTAGAGATGGTACTCATCTAGGTTAGTGCAAGTATTATGTTGAGCAAATTTTGTTTGTAGACTCTGAAATGCATCAGACAATATATATATATATATATAGTAAAATGTTGGGATTAGCCCACTAGCTCATATGAACATATGAGCCCAACGGCCGTGATTGAATCTGGGCAGATCTAATGATCACGTATGTCTGGTAGTGCTTGAATTTTATTTTATTTTTTACAAATCCAAATCAATTGAAATTTTAATTGTATGTTTTTTTCATCAAGGCGCATCTAATAAAAATATAAAAAAATTATTTTCCAAAAGCAAAATGACAAAAATACCCCTCAAAATTTTTCAGGGGCATTTTGGTCAATTTATTTCATGTAAAATATTTTTTTGATATTTTTCGAAGATTCACCTATTTTTGATGAACATACATTTAAAATTTCAAGGGATTTGGATTTGTAGAAAAAAAAAAAATTCAAACACTACCGGACATCTGTGATCGTCGGATCGGCCCAAATTGTTGGGCTCATATGTTCATATGAACTAGAGGGCTAACCCCACCTTTTTCCATATATATATATATATATATATATATATATATATATATATATATATATATATATATATATATATATATATATATATATATATATATATATATATATATATATATATATATATATATATATATATATATATATCATCCTGTACGATAGGTTGTTGGAATTTTATTTCAATATTTCCATCCTGATGTTCTATTATTTGGTTTGGATTATTATTCACAGGGACTTCCCTGGGCTGGTGTGCATTTTGCAATGCCCATGATTGAGGTAGAATAATATCGGACCAAGTAATGGTTTTTGGTACAATCGTATTTGATTTTTCTACATTTGTTTGAAATAATATAGTTTGATCCTTTTTATCAGCTTGCATAATATTAGGACAGAGAGTATTCATTACTTTATAATACATTCGGTATACTATTGCTAAATTTTGAGAACCATGTATCATATTAAATGCATAAGTTTTCAAATTTATAGTTAATATATCTAATATATTTGGGTCTTTTAAAGAAACAGAAAAATTTGGAAAGCAATTAAAATATATGGGTCCACTACATAGGCTGGATTCTACCATGCCTAGAAGTGAATCTGAGAACTTATTGTGTCTTGAATTTCCCTTCAAAGGTTCATATGCAAACCGCCTTTTGCTAGAGAAACTCTTGAAGAAACCTTCACAGGAATCGGCTGGAACTTCGTAAAATTTGAGGACAAAGGTTTCTTTAATGATAACAACAAATTTATTCTTGCTGGTAATTTTTCATAATAAGCTGTTTTGGATTCATGCTCACTTTGTATTCTTTTTTAAATGAATATGTGAGTTCTTTTAATGGAAATGCAAGGAGATGCGCATTTTTCTATTAGTCTGAGTCTTTGGGCTTCTTTCTACTGGCAATCATTCTTGGTAACTTGTAAATCTCTTATTTGTAGTTAGTGGTTTGGGATTCTTTTCCTCAACCTTGGGCTTGTGAATCATGCTTTGGAAGTAAAAAACTAGTTCTTCTTTTGAAGATGCATCAAATAAGCCTTTCAGGATTGAATTGTCTTAAATTTTCAGAACTAAAAATAGATGATCTGTTGCTTTGAACTTTTATCTATTAAATATGAATTGATACCTTCTTATTAGGGGGTTAGCTTATCAATGGGAGCTGAGATGCCCCAAAAGGTGCCCAAACTACTTTGGGTTTTCTTCAATTGAAATTTTAAACTCCAAGCACTGGCATGGTGGTCCTTTCCGCTAACATCTAATCTAAGCAATTTAAAACTGTTTTGTAATGGATTAAAACATGTGGATTTTAGAATACTGATACTTGTGCCTTAAGTGCCAATCCTAGATGCTAAATACCTAAACCCTGAGAATAGTAACACTACATGCCTGTCTGGAGTTGGAAGTGTCGTATTAGTTATCTTAGGGCGTACGTAGCTAGTTCTTTTGATGGAAATATATACAAAGAAAACATTTATTTTTAGTACGAGGAAGTCATAATAATTGTAATCATTCGGATTTTAAATTGGATAGCTGTCAACGTGTCATTGATTAGACTCAATTCGGCAAAAATTCTCCAAATTTGTCATATACCCTCAATTGTCCAATTTTACATCTGATAGCTAGGAGTAGTCATGACCTTGTGACAAAAGTAAATGGTCTCATACCATACAATCTCTTTTCTTATACTTTAGTTTGCTTCCATTCGTTATAGTTCATTCCCTAGTCTACAATCCAATTCTTTAGGAAGGAGTACTTGACAATAACCAAGATCTAATAACATCATCTCAAAACCTTTTCCAAACTATTTAGAATTGCTACATGAATCACGATCCGTCATTCTACTCTATCAAGATCCATGGTCGCATTTGATTCCTAAATTGGGATCTCAAGCAAAAGTACAGGTTCTTCAATTTAAAGCCTTCTACTATGATGGCTATCAATAAATTATTGGGTTTGCACGCCAAAGGAATCAACTAACTGCAAGTTCAGCAAATTTCAAAAGCCCATCCAAGTTTCATATGCCATATGCCAACGACGCTTTGCTTGAGAAACTCTTGAAATCTTCACAGGCATCTGGTGGAACTTCATGAAATTTGAGGATAAAAGTTCCTAGAAGATGATAGCTAATTTTTTATTGCTACTAATTTTTCACAATCGGTTGTTTTGGACCGTTGCTCCCTTCATATTCGTTATATGTTTTAATGAAAGGACAAAGTTTATACAAGGATGCTACCTTATAATGTAGAACTATGGATGCCCCTCAAAAATTCATCGGAAACGGTAGTTTTAATATTGAAAAACCTTTCGACTGATGGTCTCGACATCGAGATGTACGATTGTGAAAAATAAAAAGATTTTAAGTCTCTGAAATAGTGCATTTTACAATATATTATCTACACCATCTATTTTCAAGATTTTCATATGTTTATAGATCTACTTGATTTTTAACCATTTTTGAAATTTAAAATTTTATAATTAGGTATAAAAATAGATTTTGAAATAATCCTAAAAACATTTTACATCAAAATTATGTACCATGATAAAATTTGAAGGTGCACTTCAATGAAAATGCATGTCAATTAGCATTTCAACTCTCTTTCGGGTTTTCGAGTTTCTTTCTACTGGCATTAGGGCTGGGGCTGCCAACTACCTTTCCTTGGCTATTTTTGGCCCAGGCCAAGCCTAACCCAAATTACATCATTGAGGCCCCAACCCAACTTGAGAGTTCGATCGGACACACAAACACACACATATATAGAAGAAATATATATTATAAGACCGTTTTTTTTTATATATAAAGAGGTCATAATTATCGTTGATTGTTATATTTGAAATTAAGTGGTTAAGAATATATCATTGTCTAGACACAAAATCCGAAAAAAAAATTCTCAAATGTTGTAACACACTTTCATTTTATTGGATTACACATCTATTCTTCTTCTTTTTTTCTTTTTTATGATATTAACTTACACATCTAATAGTTAAAAGTGATTGTGACCTCACACTGAAAAATAAATAGTCTCATAGCATTAAATCCCCCATAATGGGCAACGATTTCATGTTATTATTGTATAGTACTATGATGCATTTTAAAAAACCATCTTATGGCCATTTGTTTGATCCAAAATTTGAAATATACACTCTTTTCAGTCTAATGAATAATCCCCAAAAAAAAAAAAAAAAAATTAAAAACAAACCTAGAAAGCTTTTTTTTAGCCCAATTAACATAAACCATTTATTTTGATAAGATGCTTAAATCTAAGTCTTAGAAAGAATTTTTCGTTTCCAATTTTTTTGGATGGCTTTATTATCATTAGATGAACAATGTTAAAAAAGAAAAAAATAATTTTGAGTTTATAAAGACTAAGATCCTGAAATTCACAAAATGAATGGTCTAGATTCGTTTTTGGAGGTGACTCATTTTGACCATATCTCGAGTCTAAATTGATTTTTTTTTTATGAGGGGATTGATTATTGAGATGAAGAGAGTATGTGTGCAAAATTTGGGACCATACAAATACCACAAACATGGTTTTCTATAAGTGTCTTGCATTACACTATGAAAGAACGGTTGCGTTGAACCATTGCTCATGTAAATATTATGGGAGAGCAATGATCCAATGCAACAGTTGAATCATAGTGTAATACAATGACACCTCTACATTGGGTAAAGTTTATATAAAGTGCCCACTTTATACTATACAACTAAGGCATACATCTAAATTTTGCTGGAAGATATAGTTCGGTGTTGGAAACCTTACATGTAATTACGAAAATTAAGGTTACAACCTTATTAATGTAGAACTATATATGCACCTCAAAAATCTATCAGAAAGCTTAGTTGTAATGTTGAAAAATCATTTGATTGATCATCTCGACATTGAGATGTATGACAAAAAAAATAAAAAGATTTTAAGTATCAGACATAGTGCATTTAACAACATATTATCTACACCATTCATTTTCAAGATTTTCATACGTTTATAGATCTACTTGATTTTAACCATTTTGAAATTTAAAATTTTATAATTAGATATAAAAATAGATTTTGAAAAAATCCTAAGAACATTTTACATCAAAATTATATACCATTGTAAAATTTGAAGCAGCTACGGTCGCATCGGTATGCCACCTGCACCCTCATATAAAGTGCCCACTTTATACGATACAACTGAGGCACGTATCAAAATTTTACTGGAAGATATAGTTTGGTGTTGGAAACCATATCATGACTTGAAAATCGATGTTTACATGTAATTATGAAAATTAAAATTTGTTGGAAGATATAGTTTGGTGTTGAAAACTTTACAATAACTTGAAAATCCATGTTCACATGTAATTATGAAACTTAAAATTTTGAAAATGGTGCAAATAAAACATACCTATAAATACTTTAAAATCTTGAGAATTGACAACAAAGATAACTTGTTAGAACATGTACTATTTTTAGGATTTGAAATTTCCTTTTTCATTATATACATACGTCTCAAAATCAAGATGATCAATTGGAATGTTTTCCAACTTCATAATACGGATTTTTAGGTGTGCCTTAATTCCACAATATAACCTAATATAAACATTTTCCACAGACACCCAAAAAATGTGTTAGCATATGCATCTATTCAAATGTGGTCTCCTTTCAAAAACCATATTAGAGATGGATTTTGGATCTACAATTTCACAAGCCAATATAATTGACTGCTATGATCGTAAATTTGTGAAAAAAAAAAAAGGGATTTGAATTTTATTTTTAAAAGCGGACCATTCTAAATAGGATACAGCCGCACATGTAGAAATCCGGCTTAGCAATAAATATATATTTTTAAATATAATTTGATCCTAATATTTAGAGAAAATAAAATTTTTAACATGGAGATCATAGAAAAAATAAATAAAATTTGAAGATTAAAAATAATAATTATATTAAAAAAAAACATTTCGACCGGATATACCTTTTTGCATCAACTTTAATATGGATGCTTTATAGGTCTGACCTACAAATGCGACCCAGCTTGCATAAAACAATTGTCCTTCCAATTATGTTTTTTTGGACCATACGCTTTCGTTCTTAGCACATCGGTAAAAGTGTGTTAAAAAAATAGAAATAGAAAAAAAAAAAAGATATTATAGGGAAACCTTCCACTTGAAAAAAGAAAAAAATCAGTTAAAAAACCAATAAAATACGTAAAGAAAATCAAAGAAGCGAGAAGTACACTGCGTTGAGCTGCACCTTGAAACGAATCAAGGAGACTGTAAATCTCCAATGCTCACTCAACAAATTTAGAAGATCAAAACCTCCTGTATCAGTGCCACGCTTTCGTCTGCATCTCCTTATCGTTCCCACGCTTTTGTCTGCATCAGGATGAAGCAAAATTCACCTCCATAAAGTCAATTTCTCTCACTACAAATCCATCTCCATAAACCCACCTCCAAAACCACAAGTTTCTATTTTGTTTTTGAAAGCAAAACCCCTTGAATTCTCACTCCATGTTTACCCCCATAAGCTCTTCCCTCTCTTCTCTTTCTCACTGTTTGCTCAACCACTCAGTCATCAATGCTTCTTTCTGTCTCTTCCCAAGTCCAGCTTCAAACTCCTTCGCATTTGCTGACCAATCTTCAGGATAGCTATCCATAACCAGCTTGATGATCTCTCTTGCCTCTTCATCCTTTGAATTCCTCATCAGGCCCTTAACTAAAAGGCCTAAAGCCTCGAAATCAGGAGCCTTCTTCTTGGTAACACAGTCCTTAAACACTTCAAGAGCACTATCGTAATCCTCTTTTTTACAGAGAAAATGAAGAAAAACCCTAAATGAGAAATCATTTGGGGGAAAACCTTTTTTCCCCATCTCTTCAAAAGCCCTCTTTGGCCCTTCAAAATTTCCATTTTTACAGTAAGAAATCAGGAGCAAATTGTAAGTGATAACACTGGGCTTAACACCTGAAGCTTTCATTTCAGCAATTACTTCCAGGGCTTCTTCTGGCAATCCATGGTGGGCTATATACGAAACCCTAGAATTGTAAGCAGCGGTATCAGGAGAGCACCCCGCCTTTACCATTTCATCCCAAACTTTCTCAGCTTCCTCTGAGTTGTTGCTCTTATAGAGAGAATCAATAAGTGTAGTGTAAATGATAGTAGTAACCTCCGCTTGTCTCTCTTTCATCTCTTCAAGCTTTTGATAAGCTACTTTAGGTGATCCCATCTCACAAATAGACTTTATGAGGATTGAATAGCTCACCTTATTAGGGTGTAAGCTAAATTTTACTGGGATTTCAGCAAAGAGCTCTGTCACCTTTTTGAAATCCCCTGCATCTTTGCAAGCAGTTAAGAGGGCATTGAAGGAATCTACGGAGCGAGGGATTCCAAGCTCATCCATCTGGTAAAACAATTTAATGGCTTGGTCCACCATTTTAGCTCGACCATAAGAGATGAAAAGGCCGTGTAAGAACTTCTCTGATTTGATTTTAGGGTTTTTCTTCTGGTTTTCGAGTAAGGTTTCAATCTCAGAGAAACATTGAGCTTTGGCAAGCTGCCTAATTGCTAGGTCCTGCAAATATCGAGCCCTCACTACACCTGCCCGTTCAAGAGCTGAGTTAAAGATATCGATGATTTGATCAGGGTCGCTCAAATGGTGAAGCTTTGATTTTGCCGAGTTGAAAGTTAGGGTTTGGAGATTCTTAGATTGAAAAACATAGCCGCAGTAATGGTGAACAGACACGATAGCTCGGCATCGGAGATGAGTGAAGGTTATATGCATGTTTTGGAAGATTAGGGTTAGGTTTCAGTTGCAGAGTTTTTTAGGGTGTTGTTGAGATCTCTGAGAGTGAAGAGTAGAAGTAGGATTAAGTAGGGTTGTAAAGTTTTAAAGAGGACGAGCAGATTAGGGTTGTTTTGTTGAGATGTCTGAGAGTGAAGAGTAGAAGTAGGATTAGGTAGGGTTGCAAAGTTTTAAGGAGGAGGAGCAGATTAGGGTTTTGGCGTGGAAGGACATTGTAGTTAGCTCCTGGTACTCAAAGAGTGAAGCTGCCGCTGGGGGTTTGGAACCTTCGATTCTATATGGAGAAGTCAGTTACTGGACGATGAGCACGCAGGCTTTATAGTAGACGTGTCATTATGCCAGTCGATTTACAAAGCGCAAAAGTTTATGGAAAAAGTTTATATAAGGATGCAACCTCATAATGTAGAACTATCAATGCACATCAAAAATCCATCGGAAAAACATAGTTTTAATGCTTAAAAAGCTTTTGATTGATCATCCCGACATTCAGATGTATGACTATGAAAAATAAAAAAATTTTAAGTCTAAAAAATAGTATATTTTATAATATATTATCTTCACCGTCCATTTTCTAGATTTTCATATGATTATAGATCTACTTGATTTTAACCATTTTTGAAATTTAAAATTTTATAATTAGATATAAAAATAGATTTTGAGATAATCTTAAGAACATTTTACATCAAAATTATATACCATGATAAAATTTGATGGTGCACGTTACCTCTACAGCTACGAATGCATATGTATGCCTACAGCATCCAATGTTTATATAGAGCTTAGATCTAAACAATCAAATTAGAGCCTACGACAAAAATTTTACTAGAAGACGGTTTTTTTTTATGCCCAAAAATCATCAAATTGATCATCTCAACATCAAGATGTATGGGCATGAGAAAAAAATGTATTTCAAGTTTTGGAAATGGTGCATCTTATAATGCATTTTTTGACCGCCAATTTTTAAGATTTTCAAGTTTTAATAAATTTGCTTGATATACACTATTTTTTTAGTTTTAAATTTTATAATTAAAGATGAAAATATATTTTAAGGCTATCATAAAAAATTTCAATATTAAAATTATATTTCTCGATACTATTTGAAGATGGGCTCTAATTTGATTGTTTAGAGCCTCAATTCTATACAAACCGCACCCATTTTTCTAGACTCATGTAGTTATGCGGTGCCACTTTTTTATCTATTTTTTGAAGGGTGTGGTTTGTAGAAGGCTGAGGCTCTAAACAATCAAAGTAAGGCATACTTTCAAATGGTGTAAAAAGATGTTGTTTCAATACTGAAAATCTTTATGATAGCCTGAAAATTTGTTTTAATCTCTAATTATAAAATTTAAAACTTCAAAAATAATGTAGAATGAGCAGATCTATGAACACTTGAAAATCTTGTAAATTGACTGTCCAAATGTGCATTACAAGATGCACAATTTTTAATACTTGAAATCCATTTTTTCTCATATACATCTTTAGATCAAGATGTTCAATTTTAGGATTTTTGGGCTTCAAAACAACATCTTTTAGATGATTTTTGAGGTTTAGAGTCTCACCCTTGCATAAACTTTTGGGTGCGGTTTGTATAAAGCCTAGGCTATCAAATTAGAGCCTACCCTCAAATAGTATCCAGAAATGTGGTTTCAATATTAAAAATCTTTGTGATAGTCTTAAAATATATTTTTATATTTATTTATAAAGTTTAAAGCTGAAAAAATAGTGTAGATCGACAAATCTATGAAAACTTGAAAATCTTGAAAATTGACGGTCCAAAAATACATTACAAAATACACTATTTTCAAAACTTGAAATCCATTTTTTTCTCATGTCAGTGCATCGTCAAGATGATTGATTTGAGGATACTTGGGAATAAAAACATTTTTTAATGAAATTTTTTATGTAGGCTCTAATTAGATGGTTTAGAGCCTCAGCTTTGTATAAACTTTTCCCTAAACTTTATCATTTGAATGGAATTTGAAATTAATTTTTAAGATATATATAATTTTTAACATGGAGATCATTAATAAGACCAGTGGAATATAATCTCCTTCACTCAAATAATAGATAGAGAGAGAGAATATTACACAACATCTACGAGTCGGGGGGATGTGTTTCTACATTTGTGTTCCTCAAGGTATCAAACATCCATCTTTAAGATGGATAATAAAAAATCTTTCCTTTTCAAACCTTTACAGGATTATTATGGAGATTTCATTGAGTCTAATCGTGGTGGTTTGATCGAAATTAGATATTTATTTAAGGTTGCAAACTACCATATTCTTAATTCTTGGTTATAGAAACTGATTCCAAATTTGGGATCTCAATGCCCAAGTACAGGGCCTTCAATTTAAAGCCTTTTACCATGACTACTATCATAATAATTGGGCTTCAGCCCACAGTTCAACCTGAAAACAGATGATCCAAGTCACAAGCTCAACTTCGAGTTATCCACCCCATATATAATAATATTTATGTTTAAATGCTTTTGTACTTGATTTGAGATTGACTAACACTAATATATTCATTTTTAGGCTTGGAACCTTTTAAAATTATTCATAAAATGATCAAACAAATAAAAAGGAGAATGACATAAAAAAGAATAGAAAAGAGGATGGTTCTTTCTCTTCTCTTCAAACATGATACAATCAAGGATCTCTAGCTCCTGCTAACTTTCTTTGCTGTTGTCTCTTGCCTACTGGTTCAAACCAGAAATATTTCCTCAAGCTCTAAAGAAGATTTACTTCTCTATGATGAATTCCTGAATTTCAATTCCTGTGTGTCGTGCACCACCTTGTACTCTCAAAAGAACCTCATCACCAACTTTCAATGTTGTTACAGGTATAGCTGACATATTGTGCTTGCCAACTGCACAAACATGGACAATCCACTAAGAGCAAATAGAAATCCAAATGGAACAGCTCTCTCTCCCTGGGTGTGTGTGTGCGGCATGCGCACGCGTGCTCAACTTTACTCTTAACAGAAACCCAAATGGTAATACACAGTCAACCAAACCTTGGAATGGACATACTAAACCAACAGTTTCGGCATTCTGTAAGAGGATGCTGTATTTGGTTTTGTCATCTGAATCATCTATCTGCAACTATCCAATGCATACTATCAGATTCTGATTTTCCGAAAATACTATTTACAATCCGTTTCATATAAATAGTTCATCAGAGTTTACATGGACAATGAGAAGCGATTGAGTGAAACAAGTGAAAAAACCAGAGACCCAATTAATTTGATAGTCAACAACCCAGCTGCTTAATAAGTAACAGCTACCAAGAATTCGCACATTCAAGGAAAATACAAAACTAATGAATCTCACTATCAGTTTCTCCTCAAAATGAATTTGATCTTTAATGCTTGTAATAGAACACCAACTGGAAGAAGCATATGTGGATGAGCGGGTGCCCTTCTAAGTTTTCAGAGGCATGGGAAGCTATTGAAGAGGTGAAGCTTGAATTCAGAGAGCGGAATAGGTTTTGGGTTGTGGAGTAGAAGTGCTGTTTTGGAAAGATCGTCTTCTAAATGAATAACAATATATTTAACCGAGTGTCATGCAATTTGTACACTCTGAAGTGAAGAGCATTCTCTGAACCTATTTCTCAATAAAAAAAGTCAATATACCATATTTTTGTGTCTAGCTTTCCTATAGAGCTCTGTATGATATACTTTTGCAAAATACTCTCTCCCTCTCTCTTTCTTTGTGAACAATCCACCAGTAAACATACCTTGGCTTCCACAAGAATGAGTGGTCTAGTCTCAATCTTGACCCTCCCAACAACCGCTGTCCTTTGTCTACCATTGAGATCAACCACAATTACCTCTTTACCTGACTGCAATTCTGAAAGGTAACAGGTCTTGCCTCCTGGAACCGCAACGTAAGCATGCACAGGGCCCTACAATGATTTGAAGCATTTCAATACAGGATGTTTTGCAATAAATTAGCTATAAGAAGTAGCACGTTATTATTATGCTGTTGTTGTTGTTGTTATCAATGTTTTTCAGATTTTAGTTGCTTCGGCTGAATAGGCCGAAGTCTTCGGATTTTCGGCCTACAGAAACAAAGCGAAGCTTTGCTGCATCTGCTTCGGCTTGCTTCAGGCTAATTCAGCCCGATTCGGTCTAATTCGGCCTCTTTGGCCAAAGCTTTGGTCCGTCTTTTTTATTATTTTTATTTTTATTTTTTGAATTTATTATTTTCAAAATTTTATATTATTTTAATATTTTTTCATATATAACTATATGCTTTATTTATATTAATTTTCTTAAAAAATTCCAAAGTCTTCGTTCGAATAGGCCGAAGCACCGACTTGCTTTGTTTTTCTGACTAAACAGATGAAGACTCCAAAGCGAATCTGACAATAGTGGTTATTGTTGTTTTCTATTTCCGTATGGGAAGTTGAAAAATGATAAAACTCAAACTTCACACCATCTTATTAAACAACATAATATGCAATTTCCAAGTTTCAAATATCCTCTCTCTCTCTCTCTCTCTAACTATCTATCTTGCTCTATCTCTCTCAGAATTAGCAAAAAATATTTTTTATTTTTACTTTTGAGATAGAAAGCTGCAGAATTACTAAGTTTGATTTGGCACAGTTTATCGCACGACATAATCTGCAATACCAAGTATTAATCCTCTCTCTCCCCCCCACAACAAACAAATGCTATTACCAGAGTAAATAAAACTTGGAATGCATAATTTTGAAAATGCCATTTTCTCAAGCTATGAGTTGTGAATAAAATTTTTTTTTGGACTTGTAACCTATAAACTTCTCTTGCTAAGCCATGGAACATTTTCAACTCACCGCATTGACACGAAACGGTCTGCTGGATATGTAACTTGACGCCAAGCATTCAGAATGCACCAAGAGAAGTCCCCTTGCATATGATCCTACCTAGTAATCACAATGACCAATATCAGATAATTTGAAAAGAAAAGGTCTATAGGAAGATTACATGAGCTTTACAATAAATGATCATTAGCAACAAGAATAGTTGAATGTTAACTTTAATATTTTTAGCAGTTTTAGAAGTTTAGGCACTCATATTAGTGTGGAAATGCCATCAGTTTTAGCAGGAAATGCACAATAAGTATCTGTTTTTAACTAGAAGAGTGGAGTTTTTGTACCACTTATGGGGAAAACAAGTATCATAATCCTTCAGGGTAAGTCTATAAATTTCAGTTCCGCTCTCTCTCGATCTCCATCTCTCGACCTTCATGTATGAGTGTTATTTTCTGTCTCCTTATTATTTTCATGCTAACACCCAAATCTTTTTCTTCCCCTTTTTCTTTTCTTTTTCTTTTTTGATAACTCATCCATTTTTGCTCTTGAAAGAATTAAAAAAAAAAAAGAAGCAATACAGTGAATGCCAAAGCAGGACTTGTGGAAGGCAAACCAGTAGGCCTTCACCAGGCCTCATGAGAGTACATAGATCCACGCACACGCGATCGCCCATTCCAGCAACTTGGACCTGTGACACAGTGGCTTTGACCAAACTCAAAACATTCTTCACCTCATTTCTTCTGTCAAAATATTCCTGATCAATTATCCTTAATGAGAAAGAACTGATCCCCATACAAGGTGCACCAAGGTTTAGAATCGTGCAAGTGTGTTGTGTGCATGCGTGTGTCCGTGCATGCATGTGGAATCTTAAGTTTGGTTGTGTTTTAACTTTACTTGCTCCCATAATACCAAGTTCATATTTAAAGGCATGCTAGTGGTATTTTTACACAAACTCCCAAATAGAGTTCAAGTTTTCCCTAAGTGGCCAACTTACCTGCCAACTGCTCCCCCAAAAATTAAGGCTAGAGGGTATGCAAATATAAGCACAATACAATCATGCAGACAAGCACATCTCTAAATTGCAAATAAAATATGAGCCCATGCACTTTCGTAAGCCAGACATGCCCATGAGCAGCAAAAGATGGAAAAAAACAAAAGAAAATTAACTTCAATTTAAAATAACTTCAATGTGATTGCTCCACCTTGAAAATAAGAAAAAGAAAATCACCTTTAGCTTAAGAATGACCTCACTATCTTCAATTTTCAACACAACTCCACTCAATCCTTGTTCCAAGGCCTGCGTAAACAATGGAGCTCAACTTAGCAATATATAGAAAATTTAAAAATGTAACAATGCAACTTACCCAAAAAAATATATAGCCATTATTGAGAATGATTACATGCTAGATCAGCTCCGAACCCAATTGATATCATAAAAGATACAAGAATAACCTCAAGAAAAAGTTGCGCTTCTGAAGGAGTCTTTCCAATAGCCAACACCTTAGTTTGACTACCTTGGAATACTGCAACAATGTTTTCGGCTGGTATCACCTAAATATATCATTCAAGCGTTACTAAACAGTGAATGCACTAAAGTTCTAAAATGGAACGCACCAAAGGAAAAGGAGAAAACTAAACCACATAAAATCAATAGAAAAGACTTTCTTCGTAGGCTTTCATAAAAGCATTGCTATCCTAGACAGCAAAAGGTCTTAAATGCAAATACATGAAAAGCTTGATATTGCTTTAATTGGAAAATAAAACTTGAGTAACATAATGAATCACATAATATCATAATTGGGAGACGGCATAAGAGAAAAATCGATATCATTAAGATACTCGCCATGCATGATAGGATAGGATAATATCATTGGGAATACTAAATGCAAAACTATAAACAAATATCTTATCTAGAAATAGTGTATGGATATCGGTAAGTGCATGCATGCCACAAACTATCTTGTTCAGATTGCAAATTTGATTTGACCTGTTTGTCACATTCTACGGTACCAGGAACTTCTTTCCTTTTCATTTATTTCATCTTTCAATTATGAAAAAAAATTAATCCGTGAAAAACAGCACCAGCATAACTTCATATAGAAATTTTAGGTTATGGAGATGAACAAAAAAAACCTGCCAGTCCATCAAACTTATAACTACATTCTCTGCTTGCCCGTCAAGTAATTGGAGCTGTTCGAGTTGTTCTGGACAAGAAATTTCAGAAACTATGGCAATCCTTTTGTTTTCAGAATCAAAAATCTCTCCCTCTTGAATAAACAGAGGCTTTATCATAGCAATCGCTGCAGATGAGAAAAACCGCCAATGGGTTAGGATGAAATATAGTGACACACACACCCACACCCACACCCACACCCACACACACACACACATATATATTTGGTCGTTTGGAAGATTCAATCTATAGAGTTATAAAGAAACAATGAGGGTAGTTACATTTTTTTTATTACGAAGTATTATAAAATTATTGATGCTATAGTACAGTTCCTACTTGAACAACCCAAAAGATGCTACAAATTACAATCCAAATGACTATATAATCCTTCCCCGACAGGCTTGAATATGAAATAATAAAGCATAAAGATGAGGCCTCACATGACCATTCATCGGCTAGCTTTCTACTATGCGAAGAGAAGACAAAAGTGTTCCAGCCTCTCTGAACAGCAGCAGTCATGACATCCTTCTTTTCGGTCCACACCCATACAGCTTTTGGCGGGTCATAAATCTCGAAATTTGTAGATGAAGGCATCATAGCCTGACACTTTGCTTGTAACTGATCTCTTGAGGCCATCTTGAGAGGACAAGACCATACACTATGACAATTATCTCCTAAGCATGAAACACAAAAGTCTCGCTCAGTCGACAACAAAACTTGAACTGTTCCATGCAAAACTTCACAGCAATTTGAATTTGACAAGTGAATGGAAGTGAAGGCAATTGATAATCAAACTAGAAGCAAGGATAGTAAAAGAGCAGCACGAAAAATAACGAAAGAGAAATGTATAGTTGTTTAATTGATGATATCTGAGGTCGCTTAGGCGCCTAGACAAATGAGGTCAATCTCCAAAAGGTTCCTGAGTCACTAATAGTCAGTTAAAATCCATGAATCTCCTTATCTGAGTCCAATTTTGAAGGTTTGAACTCATTACAGATCAACTTCTGCATGTAAGAGCTTATCAGCGGTGAACTTTGCAGGTCTGTGCTTAACCACGGTCAACTGGCGAGAAGCTTTGCTTGACCGTGGTGGCGTGGTCAAGATCTAAAAACTCTTCCTTGTGGTATAATAGCAATTCAATCTGATCAAAAGAAAGTCAGTTCAATTGTTTTAATGCTTCGCCAGATCTTAACGGTGGTAAAAACTTATAACAGACAAATGAACCAAAGTCAGAACAACATTCAATGGTGAACCGTGTCCAAGCCAAAGAAGTGGTCTTTGAAGCAAATGGGAAGTTGAATCAAGTCTTAACCTAGGTGAAAATAGTGACATTCTCACTTCTCAGATGTCTGCAGTCAAAACTTCAACTACCGAGTTAGGTGGCCATGCTACTCAGTGAGAGCCAAATGGAGCCAATCACAACATTGCTTGGTCAATTGAACATCTTAACTGAAGCTCCAACTTGACCACAAACACATCAACAAAGAATTGGTCTTCCCATTGGGGCTTTCAAAAGTTAGTTTGACTGTGCTTCACAAGAGGTATGAGGATTCACTGTTTTCAAGGTGGTAGATGCCCTCATCTTAGGAACTCCAAGATGCAAAAAAACTGAGACGAATAGTCAAATGAAACACTTGTTAAAGTTTTCCCTTAGTTGCACCCTCTAGAGAAATTTCTGAGAATACAAGAATCCTACAGAATTGCCACAACTTGGTCTAGGCTCTTAGGATGATTGCATGCTGATGGAAACAGTTTTTCTGAAAATGATAGGAAAACAAGAGAGGAAATCAAAAAGTTCAGTTAATAGCAGTTTGAATAGCAGAACCATTGATAGATTTTCCCCTCTTGATTTTTCTAACCTTTTTAAAGAAAATTGAGTCAGGTATGTGTAGAAAAAGGTCATTGTAGATCTATGGTTGCAGACTTGAACTAGGTGGGGAGTGCTTGAAAGTTCTGACCAATGTGCATAAGTGGTTTAGAGTTCTTAACGGCAGTCCACTTTTGGACCCACTTAAAACCGGTTAGAGGTCAGTGGACTTCAACCATGGAAAAGGACATGACACTCATAAGGTCACTGCTTAAAAGTGGTGAAAGATTGAGGCTTAATGCACTGTATGTGCTTGAAAATTTTAACATCGGCCAAAAATTGCTAAAGCAGAATCATCAGCAGTCAAAATTTATGGGCTTCAAATTTGTTAAGAAAGCATTGTGAAATCGATCCCAAACTCAAGCACTAGCACAAGCATTGCTCTAAGCATTTCTACCATATAATTCAACCCATTAATCTTGTGTTGATCAAATGCTCAAGATCCAGGTTCGCAGCATGATTGCTCTCTTCAATGTTCAAAAATGCGGATTCGGGTGCCTAGCCGTTTTGGGTGCCTGGCCGCCTAGGCGCCCGCCCAGAGACAGAGTGCCCTCACCGAAATTGAAACCTCCCCCGGACCCAAACAAAAAAAATAAGAGAGCTCTCAAGGCATGGTTTTAAGTCTTTGGGAGTTTTTAGGGCAATTTGAGCCCCAAACTCCTCATGAAATAGACGAAAGCGTAATAGTACAATCATATAACAGATTTACGGATACAAGTCTCGAAGAGATTGTACCTTGTAAGACATTAAAATACTTGAAATCCCAAATGTCATTGTAGGAAACTATAAGTCTAGACTAGAAACGATACACAAAGTCAACAAGGCAAAATCAAAAAACAAATACATCAAGTCATCAACCAAACATGCAAATATTTCGTAAAAAAAAAAAAGGTAAAAGAAAAAAAACATGATTCGCTACATAATATGTTGTAGGAAAATAAAATCAAAACCCTCTTTCAAATATGATAATACTTTTAAAAATATCAAAATCGAATTGATGTCGGTGCAAACTTCTTCTACTGGGTCGCCAAAAGTCCTCAAAATCAACTACTACAAGCTCTAAATCCACCCACGAGCCATTGCCTTTGTTTTGGAAAGATATCGAAAAATCAAAACTTTTTCGATTTTTTGATAAATCACAAAAGAGTATATTTTGAGGAGCTTTTCTCACCCTAAAAGCCATGGTTTTTGTTTTGGGGGTTTAGAATACCATCCCAAACCCTTTTCCCCCTTTTTGGATGGGGGCATTTTGGCACCCGCCTAGGCGGGCGCCCAGAGACAGGATGCATAATTCCACTGCACAAACAGGACCTAGGTGTTTTTTGAAATTTCTCTCCTAGGCGGTTGGGCAGCCGAATTTTTGAACTCTGCTTAAATTGAAATACAAATGACAGTGGTTTGAAACACCATTAAATTCAAACAATGCAGTGGATATGAAGAAGAGACGCCGCATATTTGCAAACGATTTCATGAATGAATAGTGCTTATATTTTCTGGACAAATTTGTGCTTCCAAGTATGTGTTGTTCATGCATTTAGGTGAATATTTAGGTGGATGACTTGCATTTTTCATGAGGACAATGTGTTGGGTTGCACACAAGGAAAGAAAGATAGATGTTGATGTGTTTAGGTGAACATTTTGGTGGATGACTTGCACTTTTCATGAGTAGACAGCGGCGGGGGGAGGGTTGGGGTTAACAAGAAACAGAAGCAATTAGAAAGATAGATGGTGGATAAATAACTTGGTTTTGAAATGGAGGTCAAAACTTGATGAAAAGAGCCCAAATAAATTCAATCAAAAGCAAATTACGATCCCTTCAACGAATGCAATATGCTAACAAGGTAGTCCCAATCAACTGCACTAAAGCCGGCATAGTAATGAAGTCAAACAAGGAACCAATAGATAGAAAACCACAAAAATACAATGTACTAATACCATGGTTTTCTCCAAAATCATGGATACTATTTGGCAAGCCACTGATGCTATCACATTGCTTTGATCAAACTGCATTTAGTTCAGAATCTACCAGTAAAGCAACTAGTCAATTTGGTAGATCGACTTTGTCATTTTCTTATTTTTTGAGGAAATAGTTAACATTTTATTTGCATTTTCTCATCCACATATAGTAAACTCTAATGATTATAAAGCCAACACTGCCTGTAATTACTCACCCATGTATGAAACTTCAAAAGGAAATATGAAAATCTACTTCGTTAAGTTATACAAATCAACTATTAAACCTTTCAAGTGGTTGATTCATGTTTCTCAAATTTATTTATACAATTGCCTATTTTTTATAGGTAATTTGCACTAAATTAAATCACTTACGAACATATCTAATCTAAGATTCTACTTTACACAAACAATTAACTCAATAACTATTTGTGTTATCTTCAGATTAATTAGCATTGCATAAAATTGTATCTTACATGGGGCTTTGGCGCTTTGCAATTTATAAAACGCCCAAATATCCTCCAATCGTTTACAAGATCCATGAAATCTGTATACTGAATTCGCAGCAAACAATCATCGAAAACAAGAACTATGCAGAACAAAGTATACTCAATCCAGTAAGCTAGTGTTTAAAGATTGCAGACAGAGAAAGCGCAAAGAAATGGGGAATTGAGATTTGGAAGATACCTATTTTAAGAGCGAGAGGAGGCCGGAAAAGCTTTTGAGAGGCAGATAATAAGATAGCCATTTTTCATTCCTCTCCATACAGCTGGAGTTCATGAAATTATTTAGAACGCTTTGGACATGGCATACGACCGCGCGCCGTAGAAAAAAGAATTCATTTGAATTTTCGATGCAGATTCTATAAGGCCTGGGGTTTATGAAAACGGAGTAAAACCTCGTATCAATCCTCATGTGGAAAGCACTTTAGGCATTAAAAAGTTCAAGATAGCTCTAAAATCACTTGTCAACACTGACGATAAAATTTAAAGGTCAAAAAATGATTCACTTGTCAACACCGACGATAAAATTTAAAGGTCAAAAAATGATTCTGGATATATGAATACTTATTTTTAAGGTGAAATGAACAGTCTTGATAATTTGTTACTACGTACACGGGTTTGAATTCTTTATTTTTTTCACAAAAAAAAAATTTGTCACGACTAAAATGATTGATTGTAATTTTAACTGAGTTTTGAGGTGAAGCATTACTTATTTTTGATAGGGTTGAAACCCTACCAAACTATTTTTTTTTATTTTTATATTAAAAAAATGGGTGGAGTAGCCCATCCCCAGCACATAAAATTTATTATAAAAAATTATAAATAACTCCCAAGATTAGAGTTTTTATGTAAGTTACCTCTCGCCAAACTTCTTTTCTCACTTTTTTCTCCAAAATATATTTTTTTCGCAAATACCTCTCAACCCAAAAAAAATAAAACAAAGTCTAAACTACTATGCCTTACTTTTACTCGTGCCTCTCTCTCCTCTTTCCCACGAAAAAGCCGTCCGACGTAGTGTAATGTCGGTCCAGTAAATAACAGCGGCGGTCCAGCACTGACAAAGACCGGTTCGACAATACGCTTATACGGTCCGGCACTGCCAAAGAGCGGTCTGATAATAGGCTCATGCGGTCCACCAATTGGTCCAAGGTGCGGTCTAGCAACGTCAAAGAGCAATCCGACACTTTTTTTTAGTTTAATGGGGTCCAACAATGTCAAAGAGCGGTCCGGCAGGCCACGTGAATGTCCAACCAAAATTAAATTTTTATGTACGCAAAAGAATATTTTCGTCAAAAAAATATTTCTTTTTACTTGGGGGTATTTGCTAGAAAAGTATATTTTAGGAAAAAATGAGAAAAAAGTTTGGTTGGGGAAACATGCATAGAAAATCTAGTCTTGGAGTTATTTGTAATTTTTTCAATTTATTATCTCCTCTAATCATGAAATTTAAAGTACAAAAAATGGTGTATATGGAGCATATCCATAAATAACTAAAATTTTTAAAAATATATGGTCTAGATAATGTATTACAAGATACTTTGCTTTTATGTATTGAAATCTTCTATTTATATATATATTTGAATATTTTATTAAGGTCAGAAAAATAAAACAATGTTGTTATATGGCTAACCTTTTACGATATAACAGGGCAACAACACGGGGGTAAAATGGTCAAAAGGGTCTTATTGCATGAATGAATTTATTCTCTGATGCAGTTTCTATAAGGCTTCGGCTTCATGAAAACAAAATAAAACCTCGTATTAATCCTCGTGGAACGCACTTTGGGTATTAGAAATCTTTAACATGGTTCTAAAATCACTTGCCATCATCGATCTTCAAGATGCTCTAAAATCACTTGCCATCATCGACGATAAAATTTAAAGCTTAGAAAATGATACAAAATTGTGGATATGTGAATACTTATTTTTAAAGCAAAATGAACGGTTGTCATATATCCTGCATTAATCAATGTCTCTAGCCCAAAGAGCCATTTAGAATCATGCACAATGAGCACAATTTTTCCTACAGGACTTCACATCACCCCGTGCGTCAGATGGAACCATCAGGGAGTGCGATTCCTCCTCACAAGCCAATCAAAAGAACAGAGTTTGGCATTTTGCACCTATGAATGCCATCCCAGCCCTCCGGTTTTTGATATCTAATACCTAGGATAACGTGAAGGTACTGTTGGAAAGATCACTGCACTCGTTTTATGCATACCTTTTCTTTTCTTTTTTTTGGTAGGGGTGGCAACAGGTCGGGTCGGGACGGACCCGGACCCGGACCAGGACCTAGAAATATAGTAATTAAAATATCTATATATTTCACTATATTTAAATTAAATTTATGTATGGAAAAAGTTTATATAGAGCCGAGGCCCTAAACAATCAAATTCGAGCTTACCTTAAAAATTTCATTAGAAGAGGTTGTTTTGATGTCCAAATATCCTCAAATTGATAATCTCAATATCAAGATGGATTGACATGAGAAAAAAAAATAGATTTTAAGTTTTAAAAATAATGTATTTTGTAATGCATTTTTGGACCGCCAATTTCTAAGATTTTCAAGTTTTTATAGATCTCTCAATCTACATTTTTTTTGAAAATTTAAACTATATAAATAAAAATGAAAATATATTTTAAGGCTATAAAAAAGATTTCCGAAATTAAAATCATATTTCTAGATACTATTTGAAGGAAGGCTCTAATTTGATTGTTTCGAGCCTAGGCTCTATACAAACCGCACCTTTTATATGTTGGGACTTGAAAAATATTACCGAACCCAATTTGGATTCAGGTCCAAGATTTAGACCCGAACCGGGATCGGGTCTACCCCTTAGGTCCCGGGTTGGGTTGGGTCCATTGCCACCCCTATTTTTGAGGGCTAACGTGTTTCTTGTGCTGGAATAAAAAATAGCAATACAGGAATAAAGAACAAAGAAACAAAGCAAGAATAAAGGCATGCAGCATACGATACTTTGATCCAAAAGATCAACACCGAACCTTTTTTTTTTTTTTTTTTGACAATATGAAATCTTTTTTTTTTTAATCTTAACGGTAACTTTATTGAGAAAATGAGATTACAAGAGAACCAACTTAAAAAAGAGACAATATAAGATCAACACCGAACTACCTAACTGTATTTTAAAAGGAGCATCTTGCTACGCATGATTTCATAAGATTTTTCTTCTTTTCTCCCAAGTTAAACTACTCTATTTTCGAGATGGGATATTTCTCCTCAGTGAGGTCATCCTTGGATATATTTGTTATCACTACTGATAATTCATTGTTCCAATAAAATTAATCCCAATAATGAATTATATGTTGTTTAATAGTATTCATTATAAAGTTATAGGAGATAAACTTATAGATAATTTTACAGATAAGTACATCTTTTTTAAAAATAATTTTTACTTTATTCATAGTAATTTATTGAAAAATACGTGTTTTTGGTCTATTGCAAAAGATAGCTCCTAATTGTTGGAAAAGTTAATATTGCATATAATACATGATAGGCACCCACAACTAACAAAATAATATCATCATAAATACATTAATTTTAGATAAAATAAGTCTATTTTAGATAAAATTAATTTTTATCTAAACAGACCTTACTATAAACTACTCTCTCTCTAAATTATTCTTGTACCCTCTCTCTCTCTGTCCCCTGCAAAAGATCAACTCCACTAATGGAGCATTCTAGTACCCATGCATTCTATATAAGATGGCTGTGTCTCCTAAGTAAGTTACACACTCTCTCTCACTCTAAAGTGGGATTTTTCGCTTCTTGTCCCTAAGTAAATCACTTTCTCTCTCTAACAAATGGAGAGTTGTAGAAGAATTTCTCTCCACCCTACCTATTGCAAAACGTCCCAATGGTTCAATCCTATATGAGTGGAAAGGTTTTTGGTACCCCCCAACAAGTCTAGAAGAAGTCATGGCCACTCACAAACCCTTGTCTTCTCAGTCCACAGACATAGTCCTCTCTTCCTTCCCCAAAACAGGGCACCACTTGGCTCAAGTCACTCCTCTTCTCCATCATGCACCACGGTCCAAGCCCTCAAGAACACCAGACCCACCCTCTTCTCTCTAGGCACCCCCATGAGCTGGTCCCAAATCTAGAGGTGCAAATATATGGAAAAAACCCCATGCTTGATATCTCTTGCCTTGCTTCACCTAGGCTCTTTAACACCCACATCTCTTATAGCACATTGCCAAACTCTATTGAGGAAAGCAATTGCAAAATTGTTTATGTAGCTAGAAACCCTAGGGACACCTTGGTGTCCTTATGGCACTTCTTGGGGCACTTTTACAAAGGGCTAGAGCCCTTAAGCTTTGAAGAGACATTTGAGTGCTTTTGTGAAGGTAGGGTTCACTATGGGCCCTTCTTTGAGCATGTCTTGGAGTATTGGGAAGCAAGCAAAGAGAGGCCACACAATGTGTTGTTTCTTGCTTATGAGGAGTTGAAGGCTGATACTAAGGGTGGGGTGAAGAGGATAGCTGAGTTTTTGGGGAGGCCCATTGAGAGGGAGGAAGAGGTTGAAGGGATAGTGGAGATGTGTAGTTTTGAGAGGCTTAGTAATTTGGAGGTCAATACGAGTGAGGAGAGGCAAAGTGGGGCCCTTGTTTGCCCTACAACTCTGTGCATAGGAAGGGTGTGGTGGGGGATTGGGCTGACTATTTTACACCTGAGATGATTGAGAGGCTTGACGAGATCACTAGAGAAAAGCTCGAAGGGTCAGGTGTGGAGTTCAAATTTTGCTGAAACAAAACAGGGTTTGTATAGTATTAGACTGTTTACCTTTGACACAAGAAGGTTACAATTACATTAGCTGTTATGTTGAAATCAAGATGTGTCATTTTTTTACACAAATTTTGAAAAAAATTTCTTGGACTTCGAGCTTGGTTGATGTTTTATTTACAGCCACGTAATTTCAAAGTTGACAGCAAGGGCGATTATTATCTTTATGTAACAAAGGTAAATGGTATTATTGTATACTTTCCACTAAATAGAATTAGGACTCGAGACTTCTTCCTATATTTTCTCATGTTTTTTTTTTTTGTTTTATTATTTTTTGCCTTTTATGTCTCTTATGGTATGTTTTCCTTTTTATATTTCCAAGTTTCCTTGTTCCTATTTGCAGTGGAGTTCAAACTTCGGAGATTAAGTTTGAGGTGTGAGTACTTGTGTCATAAAGAGTCCAAATTTCAGCATGTTCTCTCTTTCCTTATGAGGGCATATTGTACCTTTTATTTGATGGGAAGAAAATTATATGAAATTTAAAATGCATTAGCCATCACCATTATGAAGAGTGGAAGTGATTTTTACCCTTCATTTGGTTTAGGGGAAAGTGTAACATATGAGCAAATGGCCTAGGGGAAGTTCAAAGTGCAGTGGCCGTCACCATTTTAAGAAGGGTGTCGTTTGTCTACGGTTGAGGCTCTAAACAATCAAAGTAAGGCACACCTCTAACCTCTAAATAATATTGAATGATGATTTTTAAGTAGCAAAAATCTTTGTGATGGCCTAAAAATGTATTTTTATATCTAAAATTTAAAGTTTAAAAAATAGTGTAGATCGAATAGACCTATAAATACTTGAAAGTATTGAAAATTGATGGTCAAGGTAATGCATTACAAAATACACTATTTTCCAAACTAGAAATCTTTTTTTTTTTCACATCTATACATCTCGAGGTCGAGATGATCGATTTGAGGGTTTTTCGACATCGAAATAACTTCTTCTAAAGAATTTTTGTGATGCGCCTTAATTTGATTATTTAGAGCTTCAACCAATCAAGGCTTCAACCTTACCTAATTGAAACTTTACCCTTTAAAAAAATGATTGATTCTGTGTACTAAGTTTATTCTTTTCTTTTTTTTGTTTAAAATATGCAAACCAGACCTGCGCCCACTTAATTGGCCTAAGCAAAATAATATCTAAAACATTCCTACACAAATCACATGGGGGAGTTTTTTTTACATGAAAATACTTTCAAAGAGGTATATTCACGCATATTAAATGTGCCCTTGATTTATCAAAAACCTAAAAGCTAAAAGATTTCTTCCTCCCTAAAGAGTATGCTATCGATTTCCTCCCTCGGGCAAAACACATTAGAGATATTTTTTAGAATAATCTATGAATTTTTATTTAAAAAAATAAACTTTCTATGCACTAAAAAAACTAACGCCTCAAGATTGAATAGAGACCATCAACTTTTGAAGGGCTAGATCAAAGTATCAGAAAATTCAAAATTCAATTTTATTTCTTTTAAAAAATCATCTAGTATTTGTTATATGATTCCCATAATTTACACACAAAAAATCAACCTAACCATTGACAGGGAGAGTAGATGCACAATAAGCACCTGCAGAAGTACAATATACGCGCTCAAACCTTAAAATAAGGTGCGAGCATTTTAAGCAAGCCTAAACCCTAAATTACATTTTGAAAGGATATCAAAAGTACACTAAAATTGAGGTATTTCGTCCTAAAACCTTTGAAAATAAGGTCGGCGCATGATCCCTCGGCTCACGAAAATTTATCGGTCTTTCAAAAGGCTATAACTATACACCCATACAAGAAAGAAAAAGAGCCAATGTGGCAGGAAAATTCTCCGTAGACTGGTCATTCACAAAGCAAGAGGAATTGTGCTGCTACTTAGGTAAACTAAGCAACATAACATTTTAAACGATTATTGATCCAACTCTTTAATAGTAAGGGTGGCAGTGGACCTCGACTCAACCCGGGACCTGCTAGGTACACCCGACACGGGTCCGGGTATGGGTCCAACATTTGAACCCGGCGGGTCTAAAATGTGAACCCGAACATTATTTGGGTTCGGGTCCAGTTGGACATAAATTGTTGGAGATCAAATACTTCAAGCTATGTTCGTTTGAGTGTATTAAGGATAGTATACAAGAAAAAATTGTAATCACCTTTAACACACTTCTGGAAACCAAGCCGTTGTATGGGTGGCTAAGGGCCCGTTGATTTATGTGCCAAAGGAACTCTTCTCTCATCAATTGAAATCTGAAGAGAGAGAGTATACTTTCTCTAAAGAGCTTTCTTTGTTACGGCTCTGGTCCTCCTCTTTTTTCACTGCAAAGGGTTTGGCCATGAGTGATGCGTGGTGCTTGTGACGGTTATCATCCCTTTTAGGATGCACCCGTTGCCTTCGGCTATGGCAAAGGAAAGATAAAAAAAGAGTTGAAATCGTTTTGACCCACTGCTGATCGACCCTTTAGCGATAATAGTGGTGGACCCTGATGAACCCAATCTGGTGTTGGAAACGAAGGAGATTCTGGATATGTTGCCTTCGCTGAACTCTCTGGTGGTTGATAATGGTGATGGTTTTGAGGATGTTTCATTCCAGCCCCCTGACCAGGCGTTGGTGATGAATCCCGAGCCATTAACTTTGCTAGCTCTCCCCTTGCCCTCTGAACCCTCGGCAATTCTACCTGAAGACCGAATGGATGATGTATCCTTCGTTCAAAAAATTCTTATTGATATGGGCATGGAGAAAGCTCCCCTGACGCTGGTTTTGAATGAGATTCGTAATCGTAGAAAGGCTAAAGAGACATTGAAGGCTTGGTCCTAATCGATCAAAGACTAAGCTTCCTAGTCCTTCGAAGGGTGGCCCCAAACCTTTTAGATTGGAGCTGAGTTGGCTGGAGTCGAGGTGATTGATCTCATCAGGAGATCGTGGGCTAACACGGTGGTCTTAGGATCGATGGATTTCCAAATCCACAAAAAGTTGCTCATTTTGAAACATAAACTGTTGGAATGGAGAAAAGAGAATAACATGTTTTTTAGAGCTAAGATTGATGGTTTAGTTGCTGACATTGAAGTGTTTGACCAAAATATCCAAGAAAGTGGGGTTTTGATTGAACAGGTGGTGTTGGACCGTAGTCAAAAGGTTAAAGAGTTAGAGGAGGTGAGGAGAATGGAGGTGAGCCGAAAATGAATAAAAAATAAAAATTTATTCGTAAAAAACAAAATGATCAAAATACCCCCCAAAACTTTTCGAGGGTATTTTGGTCAATTTATTTCATGTAAAATATTTTTTTGATATTTTTCGAAGGTTCACTTATTTTTGATGAACACACGCCTAAAATTTCAAGTAATTTGGATTTTGCAAAAAATAAAATAAAATTCAAACACTACCGAACATCTGTGATTGTCAAATTGGTCTAGATTCAATCTGGGCCGTTGGGCTCATATGCTCATCCGAGTTAGTGGGCTAAGCCCAGCTTTTTTCATATATATATCGATATGTGTATAGATAGAATGAGTGAGCATGAGTTTATCTGTTCCTGAAGTTCTTTTGTCTGAAAGTCCTAAGGGAATGACTCTCTCTCTCTCTCGACACATGTTACATAATTAAACATGAGTTCTCCAAACCTAAATCCTTAGGTTATGAAACGTTTTGATGTTCGCGTACGTGGTTGTAGAAAGGGGATGAATTTTCTTTATCAATTCTATCCTCTCATACCACGCCCCTCTTTTCTACAACCTCG